>NC_089876.1:25507500-25807500 GCF_040182565.1 Anser cygnoides
GAACATCATGAAAGACACCGAGAATGATCTGTTGTGGAGATCTGTGGAAAAATATCTGTTGAATTGATGGATAATTTCTCTCTCTTGGATTACTGGAGCTGTAGAATTGTGTACAAAATGCAACAGTAATCCTTTGTTTAAGGCTGGGAGCTCATCTCAACACATGATGTTTCTTGGAAGTCAGATTCTGCCTAGTGAAAGTGAGGTCCCTTCGCCCCCCCAAGGCCATGAAGAACTCATCATTGCCTTCCTCTGTATCATCAGCTTCCAACCTGGGGAATGTATTCCAGCTGGAGTATGAAGTGTGGTTGCAGATCTGACAGAGAGGGTGGTGGTATGCAGATGCAGGTGCTGGTGTGACCAGAGGAGAGCAGACAAGGGGCAGTGGGGAGGACAGGACCCACAGTTCCCAGGGCCAGGTTGGCACTGAAGAAGCAGCTTCTGGCACTTGTGAGGTTTCATGCTGCCTCCGTGGTAGGAAGCACAGGGAACATCACCATCCGACTGCTAGCAAGAAAAAATAAGTCCACCAAGATGACGTTTCCTGTTTCTTCAAGGTTTGTAGAATATTTTCAGGTTTCTTTCTTGTTCCTGTACATGAGGAAGTGCCATAGCCTCTCCTGGTTTTGGACCTGAATCCTATGGGGCCACAGAACTGGTTAGTCTCAAAAAGCATGCTGTTGTTGAAGACTGTCAGGCATTTTAAAATTGTGCAGTCAACAGAAGTTTCACTACATACCCTGTAATTTTTTTGGAATGTGCCCCAAAAAGCTTTGCTACCAAAGGATGTTCATTAAAAATGTTAACAGGGGCTTTAACAGCCAAGCTACATGAAAATGCACAGCCTTTAAGTACTGTCCTCAGCATTAATAAAATTAGCAGGATACATGCTGCATTTGTGTAACAATTATCCCCCAGTTTCTTTTTTTTCCCCTCTAGATCATCTTGCTTGCTTCAAGTTTTCTGTCTCCATGATTTATTGCTAGATCTCCTTTGTCACCATCTGCTCTGCTGTTGCTCAAGAAAGAACAAATCCCCAGAAAACATTACTGTCCAGACTAAGCACCATATAAGCATCCTTTGCACATTCAGCCAAACATTGACTAATGGAGAGCTAAGCTATAATCACAAATTCCCTCCTTTCCCATTCACTACAGTTCAAATTCATATCAAAAACTTGGTGGAATTCAGCTATCCTCCTTGGGGATATAGGTTACCATCTGTCTGGTTTCCAGTGGTACATTTAAAAAACATTTGTCCTATTTTCATAAAACATCCTGCTGCACAGCAACCACTTTAATATCTAATTACACAGCATTATGTATTGCATGTGTCACAACCAGAATAATTTGACCTAAGTTTCTCTTATCTAGTCTAGTCTGTTTTGCTGTTTTAAATTAAGTTATCCAAACACCTACAAATCTAAAAGTATGCCTGTAGGTAATGTAATTAGAAAAAAAAAAAGTAAATATTGAACTGCCTAAGGAATATTTGGGATTTAATTTTGTAATTTATATAAGATTTCATTTCAAAAGCAAGCCTGATTTGAAACTAAAGTTTAATGTACTTAGCATAGCATAAAAAAAGAAAAAGAATCCAAGTTCATAAAAGCAAGCAAGAAAACAGCAAAAGATATCAATTTTCACACTGCTCACATAAACATACACAAATGCCAGAAACGTAGCAAAACAAATGTCTCCTCCCCACTCCTGAAATCTTCCTGGCTGTCTCCAGAGGCCAGTGCAGAGGACAGGCAGTCCTTCCGTGGCTCGCCAGAGAGGAGCATCTTCCCAAGCCCATCTTCCCATGGTGCTTGACATGGAGCCAGCTCAGGTCTGTGGGAAGCTTCTTGTTGACTCCCCCAAGCCTGGGCATTGTTGGGGAGCCCCAAAGAAAGGCTGGGGAGAGGCAGCCAGACTGCCCCACAGCAGTGTCCCTCCTCCCTGGCCAACCACTGAACACCTTTACAATGCAGTTAACAATGATCCAGGCACAGATGCAATGGGATCACTATGATTGTAAGTGCACATGAAATTGCTTGATGCTAAAATCCCAAGGGGTGGTGGCATTCACCAAAGTTCTTTGCCTCACACTGCCTTGCTTGGCTCTATTTCTCTCCTGCTCATGAAGGGGCGGTGCTCCAGCAGTGGAGACTCCCGTGGCTGGCATCTTTCTTCCTCCCAGCCATGTGTTGAAGCAGAGCAGAGTTGTCGTGAACATGGCTATGGGGGTAATGGTCTGTAGATCCTTCAAGAGATGTCAAGGGTAGGGGATAAGGAATGGAGTGACCCTTGTCTTGGAGACCCCACTCAGTTCTTCTGGGAGAGCTCTCAGCCTAGGAGCAGGATGAAAGTCTTGGGACTCAGCAAGAGGAGAAAGAGAAACACAGGGGAAAAAAAAAATCTTTCCCTTTTCTACCTATAAACTCATGCAGACTCCTCGGCCAAAAGTTTTGGTATCCATTACTTAGTCGTGTCACAATACTTTTTTTTGCTGTGAAGTCCTGGAAGATTCAAATGGTGTTTGCACACGGAAAACAGTTGCAGCAGACCACTCTAGAGATGATAGATGATGAATAGTAACATTTTTTTAAGTACATATTCTTTTCCATCTGTATCTTGTCAGAAAACAGCTATCTCATTCACAGCTATTTATATAAAAGAAGCTATAAATTTAACTAAAGTTCATAGGGAACATCAATTTTGGGGGTACGTAGTGTACTTCACCTGTAATCACATCAGTTCTGTCTGCACTGAATCTGAGACAAATTACTCAGAATTGTCCCTTAATTTCTCTGAGTCTTTCAGACAGTATGATGTAATTAGCCAAAAGAACAATGCTACTGATGGAGATAACCCACTGCACCGTGAGTCTGTAGTGTAGGATTCTTCCCAAAATCTCAGCACCACCTTAGAATAACACACAACATCACGAAGCTTGTCCTGAGAACAGCCAAGCTTAATCAACTGGCTGGTGTGCACAAATAAAAGGTCCAGTCAGAGGAGGTTGTTTGTATTGTTGGAGAAGGGGACAGATGAGGTGGCTGAATAAACAGAGATAACTTGAGAGACTAACTCTGTAATTCCTTGAGCATAAATTACCTTTACATAAGGCGCATGACAGAGCGAAGAAGGCTCGCATGTCCTGGGACTGGTCATCGGCTGGTTGTATGTTACAAACATCAGTTGCCTGGTAGCAATGTCCTGAAGGCACTGTGGCCATCAGCCAGACTCTCAGACTCAGAAGGAGAGGCAGGAGGGTCAGCAGTGCAGGGCAGGAGGCACACAGGTAGTCAGAGCTACCCATCTTTTGCAAATGCCGATAGTTTTCATCTGATTATTGGTGTTAAACTGAAGGGCTGAGAATTCACAGTAGTAAACGACAGATTTTACAAACAAAGAATGATGCCACTTAAGAAATGGACACTGAATTCCCAGGAAGAATTACAGCAAAAAGGAAAGTTTGTAAATCACTCAGTTTTTAGAGAACATGTTCTATTCTACAGACATCCCAGTAGGACAGAAAAAGCTCTTTGTAGGAAATACTGCACAGATATATAACATTTCACTATACTGCCGAGCTAGTCAATGAGATACAGAAACTATTTGGACATTGATACCAAAGCCTATTTTCTGACTACCCCCAAAGGTAGTATTATAGTATCAGGAGCAGCTAGCTGTGAGAAAAATAATCTGATACTCATTAAAATTTATCTTCTGTTTCAGGACAGATTATCTGACCAAGATCAGTATGACTCTGAAATTACCTCAGAGGAGAGTTCTTGAGCTCTATGATATTCAAACCAACGTCTGAAAGAGTAAAAAAGAAAGCAGGTAAGTCTCATAACTAAGGAGACATTTCATTATAAGTCTATCAGTGGACATCTTACCTCTTCAACTAGACGATAAATGAATAAATACAGAGGGACGGTGATCCCTGTTTATCATAGTGTAACTTTTGCTGGGTGACAGAATTTATAACCTAATGTCTAGACCTTCATTTAAACATCCCCTTTTGAGCACATTTGCTCATATGCCCATGATTGCTGAAACAATCATGCTTGCACCCAACATACAAGATAACCCTCCATTTATGACTTGTCCATGAATAGTGGTCTAAACACTTCAGTAAAGACCAGATTTAACAGTTCATCCCATTTCTCATCATGGAATTAATCAGAACAACTAATGGTAAGGCAGGCTTCCCATTTAATAATCAGATAATAGCCATAAGTTTTACACACATAAAGAAACAGTTTCCAACCTGTACAGTGGGGGAGAGAGGTGAAGAAATCTGCTAAAGAAAACTGAATGTATCTTATCTTTCATCCCCTAATGATGTGAATACAGCTTTCTTTGCATAAATGTGAAGTATGCACTAAGACAGGATGTTAATGCCATTTCATTACTGCTGATAAATGGAAGACAGTGCATACACATATATCATCCCAGAACATAAATGATATCAACAAAATAATATCAGCAATAATGAAAATAACAACAACAACAAACTTTGACTTTTAAGAGTCTCAGACAACCAAAACTGAATAATATGAAGGCTTTTTTTTTTTATAATGATTTTCAAAACTGATCATTGTTTTGGTGTCATAAGTCTCAAGAGGACTTTTCCTACTAAATAAAACATCCCTGCTGGTACAATGAACTTGAGAATATGAAAAATGTCCTCAATTTCAAATAAGGTTTCTGTTAAACAGGTTTTCAAACAAGGCTTCTGTTAACCAGGTTACCCAAATTGTCTTTTAGGAAACAATTGATAAAATCTTCTTGGTTAGTTAATAAGATATTGGAGTGAGTCCACAAAACACAAATGTGACTTTAATTACAAACTGGTAGGACAAAATGAGCTGTATTAGTAAAAATGAATCTGAACATTTCTATTTTGACTGCGCTAAAGACTGTGATTGCCCAAAGCACGATTGTAATCCCCGCAGGATATTTGATAGAGGGTGTGAGAATAAACTATTTTGAAATCTGTGAATGGTCTAGCATATGCAGCTGAAAATGCCTGATGACTGGGTAGTGATGGGAGAACTACCCATGTTTAATGTAAAGATGTGA
Organism: Anser cygnoides; assembly: GCF_040182565.1. Classification (NCBI taxonomy): domain Eukaryota; kingdom Metazoa; phylum Chordata; class Aves; order Anseriformes; family Anatidae; genus Anser; species Anser cygnoides. Next base: position 25,512,579 of record NC_089876.1, read on the forward strand.
GAACAGACAGCTTATATCCTGTCTGAGCTCTTAGGGGTAAAGACCGCGCAATTTGCTAGCAGAAAGTTTTGCAGAAGAGTTTCTTGATACTTAAACTGAACTCTTAAGTGCTTGTGTAATAGAGTAATAATGATTAACCATACAGCATGTGAGCTGCAGAACTAAAGTTTATGCTAAGAAAAAGACAAATAGGTGGCTGTGGAGAAATGCAGTAATTCATAATTTGACGACTGTACTAAAAAATGAAACAGCTTTATAGCAAATAAAAAGCTTCTCACAGAAACATGAATTTAACTCTTAACCAGGTTAATCTGTGTGGCATTTAGCTGTTTCACTCCTTGGTACTCTAAATAGCAGGATTTGCAATAGCTCTATTAATCAAAGTGATGGAAGAATAAAATCTTCACACTCAGCCAGGAAGGCATCAAGTCAATATCAAAATCATAACATTTTAAGTTAAAGCCGTCTATCTGGGCTTTGGAAATGTTTAGACTACGCAACTGAAAGTTAGAAACCAAACATTCGAACTAAGCTGATAACAAATGATCATTAATTAAGACTGAAGTCAACAATCTGGCACTGAAGAAATTTCTAGGACACTGAGCCAAAAGTCTAAAGATGTCCAAAGTAAGTTCATAATAATTCATCATCAATTCAAAATGAGATAAGCTCACTGGAAGAAGCCAAATGTGGATAATACAGGGGACTATTGGCCGTCTGGATGATAAACATTAACTTCTTTTCTGCGAGTAAAGTTAGCAGGGACTCAGGATTCAGCTAATTTAGGACTGATTTTTACGACTGAATAAAGAATACTTTAAGGCTGAACCTAGTATTTATTACTGATATTCGTTAAGACACGTATTGAGATGCCAGTTAACTACCCAAATCAGTTGTTGGACCTGGATGTACTAGGCTTTGTCCCAGCACATATTAAAGCCAACCGTTGCTCCACCTGCCTTTTAGTCTAAAACCCAACAATTTTTAGTACAGAAGAAAAAACAGCATGGGTAATAAAGTAATAAACACAGTAGGATGTGCTACTTGGTAGTAAAGATCTCGGCAGATGGTCAGGGGAAGATGATGCTCTGCTGGGTGCTGGGGATTTTCCGTACACAGAAGTTGGTGGCTAAGCAGAAGCTGCACATATCACTAGTTCTTTTGCCCTGTGCAACGGTTCCTGATTTCTTTCAACCATCTTGTGCCCTTCAAAAACCCATTGAAGAGGACTGTTGTGCTTAAGTTAGAATACCCTTGGGAACTGACAGAAGGGAGTTGAAGGCTGGGAAGTTGAAGGAGGACTCTGCACCAATGGGTTTTCTCTTGAGCATTTTCTTTTGCAAGAGAGAGCACTGGGGAGAGGGTAAAAGGTTGCCCAGGCACTATGTGTATAAGCTATGTGCACAGTATACTAGGCAACCTCCTGCTTCTCTTCCTTGTCACCACGAGAGAGGTGCCTATGGAGCCAGAGACTCCTGCAGATGGTGCAGCCTTGTGGCATGGATGACCTGTACTTGGGGGTGGCCCCAAAACTGTCCTCCTGTGGCCAGCATAGGCCTTCTTGAGAGGCACCTGCAGAAAGCCAGAGACCATCGAGTGAGTGCTGTGTCCTGGGCCAGCCTCCTCCACCCGTAGCTGAGGCCCAGCGCACAGCCTTGGTGCGGGGCTGTGAGGCCTGCAGCCCAGCGGCCATGCCAGGCCCAGCGGCTGCGCTCCTCCTTCCCTCCCTCCAACATGGTTCCCATGTGGCTGCTCTCAAATACACCCTTAATGCTCCCAGCAAAATCGTTTAGAAAAGTGATTATTCTCCAAACTTTGTGTTCATTCTCACTCCCCGCACAGCAGCCATTCATATCCTGTATTATAACGGCCCTTCTGCAGAGTGTGCTCTACACCAGCAGAAGCTGCTGCCAGAAAAGGGGACAGATCGGGGACATTTTTCTGTTATGGACACCCCCGTCACCTTTGCTATTTGTAAGCAGCTGCTGCAGTACCCCCGGCCTGCACCGCAGATGGCGGCATGCAGTTACTTTCCTTGGCACCTTCACGTTTTAGCCAGTTCCTTGACATTTGCTAGAAAACTACTTCACTCAGTAAACAGCAAAGACGATAACATCTGAGACTATATTTAAACACTATTAATTTCGTATCTGAAATAGGAGTATTTGTTAAGTGTTTGCTGTAAACTTTACTGTAACATAAATCCAGTTGTTTTTATAGGTCAGGTCCCAGAAGAAATCTAAGCAAAGAGACTGAAATGTAGATAAGGAAAAGAAAATTTCCTCAGGCTGTTATATATAAGAATAACAAGTAATACTTAGGGGCAAAGTTATTAATTCCCCAAACATGACTACATTCAGCCTATGTAACTATTGTAAGTCATATTTAAAAGCTACATATTTAAAGTCAACATTACTGCTCTCCAAAATAACTAATGTGCTCACCAAAACATTTTATGAATCTACTCATAGTTCTTGAAAGATTTAGTCCTTGTTAGGTCTCCTACACGCATTCTGTACTTATTTCACATTCAAAGACATCTTCTTACTCAGTATTTGCCATTACTATTATAATAGTAATACATATTTCTATATATTATAATATAATAATGTAATATACATATATGTGTGCATAATACATAGTAATAGCAAATACATATTGAGTACTTCCTACTCAACATATGCTATTTCTCAATAGCAATCAGACTTTGTAACTGTATTGTACCTACAGTATGGTAATGCTCTAAATTGCAAAGGGTGAAGTGGGCTTATGTTTTGTTTGGCTCATTGAAGGTGGGTCAGTAGATGTTCCTTAAAGCTGACCTCCAAGACAATCAGCTGATGACTGGCAACCAGGCATATAAGGATAGATAAAGCTTTTGCTTCTTCTCCCAAGAACTGGTGTGGAGATCAAGCTGGGAAAGGACAGGGAGTACCTGGGGTTTTCTGGCTTGAGCAGAAGGGTTCCTGAGGCTGACTTGGGAGCCCCTAACATCAGGCTTGTGTTAAAGGCACCAAGTTACTATCGAGCACGTGATCATTGCACACACACACAAAGATGGAGGCGCAGATGGTCCAGGCCCCTCAAGGAGCAGGCGCAACATTTGAAAGCTACTGTGGTGACAGAAGAGCTGCTCACAGCCATCATGCTGGGGACACTGCAAGGTAGCCCATCTCACAGGCACCCTCCAGCTGGGGAGAGACTCCTGCCCTGCAGCTGTAAGTGTGAAGGAAGGCGCCATGGGGTGCAAGTGCAGCAGTATCTCGTCCCATTTCCAACAAAGGCAATGGACAGCCACTGGCTAGTAGAAGAGGTTGCTCCAGAGAAACCTGTGGTAGGAGGCAAATACTGACCATGCCTGGCACTGCTGAACTGGGTTTGTGATGGTGGTGGGAGCCAGTTTGCAGTTTATCAGCTTGTCTGAGGATGAGAGATCTCAGAAGACAGCCAAACAAAGCAGCCAAGTTTGGAAGAACTTGTAAAGAGACCTTAACAAGTTAGGTGAGAAAGGAACACAAAGGCAAATGAAATGCAGAGCCCATGAATACAGTGTAATACAGTTTAGAGAGACACATTCAGGCTTCAGTTTAGACACGTTACAGGACTTTCAGTTGACTGTATTATTTCAGGAAAAGGACAGCTCAATGAAGACATCTGCTCAGTGTTCAGCTGCTATCAAAAATATTACCAGCGAAATATTTTGGAAAGAGTGTATGTGTGCCTGCTCTAGGACTTGCGTTAAAGCCAATTGCCAAGTATTACTAATCCAAAGTTTAAAACTATTATATATTGGGCTGTCCAACATAAGACCTATTTCCTGCACATCAGTTTTGTTTGTGTAAAACTAGGGACTGTGCACTTCAGACCAGAAACCCGCAATATTTCTTCCACACGGCCCTCACTCGGCCATACAGCACATGGCCACCACAGCTTGCTTGATGCATGTGGGAGGTGGATATGGTGCTGCTGTGGGGCTGTGATGCAGCTGGTGGTGGCCAGAGCCAGAGACGGGTTTGGGTAAGGTGAGTGGCAGGAGCCCCTGGTTCGGGGTCTGGAAATACAGCACATCAGGAGCAACAACTTGTGGCAGCTCTGCAGTTTCTCCAAAAATGATGCCAGGTTGAACCAGTCCCTGACTTGCCTTACACTGGTGGGAGCAGAGGAAGATCTCTTTCCTCAAATCTTAACTTCATTTTACCTTAAATCCTGCCCACTTGTGGCCAGAACACAGAATATAGTTCTCAGCCTTTAAACTCACCTAATCCTTCACTCAGTGACTGAATAGATCTAATTTTATGTCATCAGATGTTAGCATTTTCAGACCTGGGCTGTTTTACCTATCTGGGGGAATCTGCTGTATATAGGAAGTGTGAAGAGGCCATACCAAAGACGGGAAAAATGCAACAAATGAGCAAAATCTAGCTATCTTGAATGAATGTGAAATGACATAAATGCAAACCTGAGTGGATTGTTTTCAAGTGGGTGAAATGCAGCCTGAGGAAGCAGGCTCGGGAGGACCTGTGCCAGAAGAACCGAGGGAGTGACCCCATATTCAAAGATGCAAGACTTGTCCCTGTTTTCTAGCATTGGACAGTGGCTATTTAATGCTCAGAATGAATTGTTAACAGCAGTAATATAAGTATTTTTTAAGTTCCTGTTTGTACTACTAAAATATTTAATAAAGTTATCTGATTGACTGAAGTGTAAGGGAGCAGTTTAATTTACCAGGTTCAGTGCTACAATGGTATTATTCTTTTAGGTCAAGAGGATCTGTTACTAATGAGCTACTTGTGTAGAACTTTGGTGTGTTAAAAACAATCTACTTGTGCAAGGGATTAGCATATTTTATAGAAATTATTCTCCTGTACTTCTGCAAAGGATGAATCTTGCTTACGGCTTAGAGAAGTTTTCAACCGATCTATCTGAAGGTTTCTTTACACATTAATTGTTAGTTATTCTCATGCGTTAGTTTAATAAAAAAAAACACACAACAAACAACAAAACAAAACAAAACCCCCAAGAAACTGCCTACCTTTAAACTTAGGCACATGTACACTGCTAATTTAGGATTGAAGCTATGCCCTCATGTTGAACACTATATATTTTGAAAAAAAGACATTGCATTGGTTGGTATTCACTCACTCTTCTCTTTTTGAATCTTCAAATGTAATTTTTAGTTGGTGAGAATGAAAAACAACATTCGTCTTCATGCCCTGGTAGGAACACTCTCTTTCTATACCCAAATATTATGTTCTCTCACATCCTTTCTCTCTCTCTCTCTTTTTTTTTTTTTTTTTTAAATGATTCTCAGGATTGCAAGGAAAAAGAAGCACACACCTTGCTGCAGAGTGAAGCAAGTCTAGCTGATGTTATCTCTCTTCTCTGCCCTTTCTGTAGCACTGTTCATTAATATGACTGCAGCATGAAGTCTTCTCTTCAGGGGATTAGGAAATTGCAAGGCAATAGCATGTTGAGCTTTCCCCCTCTAGCTGGTAAACTTGGTAGTGCTTGAAAATGGTTACAGTTATGAAGATTGTTAGAAAACATAGTTATTTACTAGTAATAACTCATTCTTTCACTGCAAGTTACAGAGGAGGAGCTATGTGCCAAATTGTAGCTGATAAAATGTTTTTCTACTAAATCAGTGGTCCAAATGTGGCCATTTTTCAATCTTTTCCAGTTCTCAATGTATTTCTCCACATTCAAAGCTTTGAAAATAGCTGTCAGAAATATTAAAAAAGTCAATTCTACATTTCCTTTTTTACTTTTTCTTGATCATTATTATTATTTTTTAAAAATTTTAATTCTAATTGTATTTTATTTGATTCTTACTGTACTAATGATCAGAGTAATTACATATATATATATTTCAGAATTGAGAAATGTCACTTGGAGAATTTGTTTCTGAGTTTAACAGCACAGGAACTTCAGGTTTAATGGCAAATTAAACACCTCTTCAGAACACCTGGAGAAGAGATCACAGTGCTTGTCGACAGAAGAGAATAATAGACTGAATAAATTTCAGCATTTCTGTGAACTTGTGTTGCACTTTGCTTGGTAGCCATGAGACAGGCTATTTTTTAGCAGTAGCTGGAGTGAAGGAAGGGTAATTGCACGCCCCATAAGGTCACCAGTTCCTATCTCTTCCAGACATCTGTCCTTACTCCTGTGCCCCTAACAGCTCCATGTGCATCTGGATGCTGAAGCAGAGAGCAGCGGGCAGTGCTGTGGTTGTAAGGAGGAGATACAGCCAGTGCACAGAAGTTGCTGTATTTAAGCAAATCTTGTCCTAAAAGGGACCTCCCAAGGGATAGCTGGGGGTCTGGGATAATATGCCCTTTGAACAGCAATGGACACATTGATGGCTTGAAAACAGCTTCTGCTCTTGATGCCATAGAAAGAGAATAATGATGCTGAACCCGATGGTCTGAACCCAACCCATCTGCCAGCAGTGCTGCAGTGCCAGGTGAGGGAGCAGTGCTGAGCCATGCACGTGTACGGACCTATAGCTGACTAACCCAGCAGCCTGCTTCTTGAGTGAGCCAGGAGGTATTTATATCCTGTTTTATCTTATCTACCTGGACAGTCATTAGGCTGAGGTAGCCTGACTTCTACATTTTCCTCCAAAAGCTCTAACTGCCTTTCCCAGTGGGTTAGTTCTGTGCAAGTGTAAGGGGTCATGTCACATCCTGAATTTCTTGCTAGTCAGATATAAATCATAAACTGCTGAGTGCGAGAGCCTGCAGCCCCCAGCCCACAACAGCCCAGAGCGATCCCTCCCTCCTTGATATGCGAGGATACGACTAATACACTGAACCAGAAGCAAGGAAAAGAAAGAAGAAAAGCACATTTCCCTCAATTAAACTGCCCAAGACACATTCTGTACGTTTCAAGGCTCTGTATGGGTTTGCTGATGAGCTAAATGACCTATCCTGATGGTTACATCAAGCAAGACATGAGCCAAACCTATCCTCATCCTAGCCAATGTAGAAGTGTGGAAATATTTGTGAGTGTTGGATGATGCAGTCTCCAGTTGGTCTCTTGCAGCCAGACCAAACTGACAGGGCTTTATGCCTCTGATATGGCCCACCTGAAATGGCAGTAAGAAATGGCAATAAGTCTTTTCTGCTACAGCTTCATGACTCACTGTCTTGTTTTATACTTTGCAGGAACTCCAGAACTATCATAGTAGGGGGAAAAAAAAAAAGCCCAAACCCAGAAGACCAAGAGCAGTGAAATTATTAGTAAGAACTATGAATCTGAGTAAGGAGTTTTTAATACCTCTTTTTGCAAGACATCAATTTGGCAGAAGTGAGATAATTACTGCAGGCATGGATACGGTGATTTCAGAAGTAATTTAAGAAAAATCGTTTGATCTTGCACCAAAGCGGTGCTATAATGAGTTCTCCCCATGGGTTTGCTGTGGGGACAGTGACAATAGCCTGATGGATAATAATATCTTAAACTACCAACAGAATTATCTCTTCTGCCTTTTATATGACTAATCTCTCCTCCATTAGTTTTAATACTCAGCCTTATAAACAACAGTAATCAGAGCAATAGGTATATATGGGCTTTTAATATCAGTGTTTTTCATTCAAAACAGATGATGGCACATTACCTGGAAGCTGGAAGGCTTCAGCTAAGGATAAATAAGCAAAATCACTGTGAGTACTTTGTAAGAATGTTACCCAACAAAATACAGTCTAAATGAGGTACTTGTAGCAACATGATGTTCTCAAACTGCAGATAGAGGATGCTCACCAGCAGTCTGGATGACTTTTTCCCTGTATTCTTAATTGTTTGTTTAAAACCAATAATAAAAATAGATAGGAATAAATCTGTTAGAATCTAAAATTCTTTAAGTATGGAATTGCACAGATGATACAACCTTTACAAAAGGTAAGCAGATCAAACATTTTGCCTTTCCAGGTCAGAACAACTCAGTTCATCTGCGCCAAGCATCGCATGACATCCTGTCAACTGCATCAATGTTTCAGAGAAAGGAAAAAATAAGCCCAGAGAAGTCAGTCCTCTGGAAAACTGTGCATGTATCTTCAAACTGTCAGGGTTCACAATGTGTGCAAGAGCAGTACCAAAACCTGCCTCTGATTTTTATTTGGCACAAGTGCGATAAACCACTCAAGTGAGTGAAATGCCATCTATTCCCACAAATATAAACCAACCACATATGTACATTTGAGCAAATACTTGAGCCCTTACAGGGTTTTTCTTGCAAGATGGGGCAATTTGGGATTCAAATAAATTGCTCACATTTGATAGAGCTGCCCGCAGGTTACACCAGAGGGGAGCAGAGAGTAGCCACTGCCTAAAGGGGGGCGCAAAGAGCGACTGATACCATTCTGTTAACCACCCAAGCACTGGTGGTGTAACACAGGAGCATAAAACCAGGTCAGAGGCTTGCTGATGGCTGTGGATTAGGAGTGTCTCCCCCTCCAGCTTCTCCCTCTGCAAAATCTCACTTCCATTCCAGCAGCGAAATAGCTAAATATCTAATATATGTGTGTTGGAATGATTTTTTTCAGACCTCCATGTTTCGTAAGCTGGTGAATTAATTAGCATGATCAACTTCTGTATGAACTGGGACACAGTTACTGAACGATTCCTACCAAAGGTGGCTTTTTCCAGGAATCCGACAGGATGGACCTGTTGTCTGCAGACCTACAGCACAGCAGAGCACGGGTGAAGGCACCGTGCAGCCCTCGCTGAGCTCCTGCTCCAAGTCTCGTCCTGGTCAACAGCGAGGTTCCTTCTGCCCTTCCTGGAAGCCGGATTAAGCCTCTAAATACCATACATTTTCAAACATCCCGTGGAGGCTGTGTTTGCTCTGAAACCACAGCGAAGTAAATGCAAAAGTCTATTAATATTTAACATCAGCTTGTAAAAACTGGGAAGTCAGAGTCGGGACAGCTGGTACAAGTTTAATTCACATCATCATTTCAAAATGAAAATGCAGAATGGGACAGAATATCACATCTTCATGTTAGAAATCTGTTTTCTTTAATATCCAATGTTGTTATTTCTGTGCCTACACCTGCTAACTAGCCATGAAAAATATTTTGCATTTATACAATTTTCTATTTGCTTTTCCTATCCGGTAGTGCTGGTTATGTTTAAAGAAATCAAAACTGGGGGAAAAAAAAAGGTCAGAGGAAAAAAAAAAAAAGGACAGAATAGGCTAGTTAAAAGAAAAACAAACACAAATATTGTGCTTGTGGACTCTATTTGGGGTTGGCCAGAAGTCTAAGGTCTTGATAGACGGTTCTCAGCGCCGAGAGTTTTATTGCTGGTACACAGCACACTTTGTTCCTTTTGTTTCACCGAACCTGCCAACTTTTGAAATTAGTGACACGGGCATTCAAAATGGGTGACAAGCGGTCAGCCTCGGGTATACATATTCATACCCCAGCAGTAAACGATGGCAGGAGACGTAGTAAAATGTAGTCTTTGCTCCAGCCCAACTTTAACGTGACGCCGGTTTCGTAAGCACTTCTGCTGTGAAAGCAGGAGCGCCTCTTGGATAGCACACGAGGGACGCATCACTTACAGAAATGTTTCTCCGCCTGAACCAAAAATCCAGATCTGCTCAGTTCATTTAAAATATATTATTTTTCCTCTAGAATAAACGAATAAGCAGTTCCTTTGGTGTTTTTCCCGAAGCTTGGTGACTTGCTGTTACTCCTCCAGCAGAAAAGGGATCAGACGATCGTAGGCACAGATGCGTCCCTCCTCCCCTGCCCCACACTCTCCCTCTCCGTTTGGAAAAGAGAGGCGGCAGGCCTAAAAGGGGCTGTAAATCTCACGCGGTACGCATTTGCACAGAAAAAGCATCGAGGAAACGAGTTAAAAAGCAGAGTCCTAGCAATAAATATTGTGTTTTGCTTGTGATTTTTTTTTTTTTTCTAAACACACGGGCGATGATGTTTAACACGCTCCTGGCCCGGCCGGCCCCGCGTTTGGGCGCTGCGGGGGGAGCAGCGTGGGGCAAGCCCCCGCGGCCGCCCCGTCGGGGCTCGCCGCCGCCGCCCGGCCCCGCGGCCCCGCAGCCCCGCTCGGGGGGCACGGAGCGGCCCGGGCCCGACGGCAGCGGCCGGGACTGGGGCAGCAGAGGGGAAAGCCGGGCGTCGGGCGGCGGGCGGCAGGTGAGTGCGGGGCTGGGGCAGCGCGGGGGGCGGCTCCGCCCGCGGGGCGGCGGCGGGGTCGGCACGGAGGGGGGCTGCCCCCCTTCCCGGCCGGGGCTCGGCTCCGCACCCGGGGCCGCCCCCTGCCTGCCCCGGCGGCGGCGGCGGCGGCGGCGGCGGGGCGATGGCGGGGCGGCGGCGGCGGCGGCTGCTGGTGCTGCTGCCGCTGCGCTGCCTCCTGCTGGGGCTGCTGGGCGGCGGCGGCGGCGGGCAGCCCGGCGGCGGGGAGTACTGCCACGGCTGGGTGGACGGGCAGGGCGGCTACCACGAGGGTTTCCAGTGCCCCGAGGGCTTCGACACGGCGGCCGCCACCATCTGCTGCGGCTCCTGCGCGCTGCGCTACTGCTGCGCCGCCGCCGAGGCCCGCCTGGAGCAGGGCGGCTGCACCAACGACCGGCAGACCCCGGACCCGGGAGTCACCGCCCGTGAGTGCCCGCACCGAGGGGCTCGGGGCGGGCGGGGGACGGACCCCCGGGGGCAACCTGGCACGGCCCGGCCCGGCCCGGCTCGGTTTGGCCCGGCCGGAGGCTCCAGGTGCGGCGGGGCCGGGGGGGGTGATCCGGGAGCGGCCCCCTCGGGGTGCCCGAGGCCGTGCTCGGGTCCCTCGACGGGTCCGGCGTGGGCACGGCGAGCAGCGTCCCGAGCCGCGCCTGCGGCCACCTCACGGCGTGTAACGGCACCTGGGGCACCCGAGCCTGGCTACTGCAGGCAGCTACACCGCCAGCCCCAATTTTGGGGTCTGAGGGGGTGGGAGAGGGGTGGGAGTCTGCGAAACCTAAATAGACGTGTGGCAAACGGCGTCTGCCGTCGGTAACTGTAACACCGTCAACTGAGAGAACTTCTGACTTGTGGCCTCTGGGGTATAAACTTTAATTTAGATCTAATGAGAGCGGTCAGGAGCTCTGCGAGGCTCGGTGTCTAGTGGGACTGAGCCAGTGACGTGGGGCTCCATAAGCTCTTAAAGAGCATGGTTATTTCCACAGGCTAACGCGCACGGCTTTTCCTCTTCTTTCTTCTCCCAGAGCCCATCTACGTGCCGTTCCTCATAGTCGGATCAATATTTATCGCCTTCATTATCGTGGGCTCTCTGGTGGCGATTTATTGCTGCACCTGTTTAAGACCTAAGCAGCCTTCGCAGCCGATACGCTTCTCTCTCCGGAGCTACCAGACCGAGACTCTTCCCATGATCCTGGCCTCGACCAGCTTCAGGACGCCGTCGAGGCAGTCGAGCACGGCCACCAGTTCCAGTTCGGCCAGCGGTTCGGTTCGCAGGTTCTCCTTCGCCCGGGCAGAGCCGGGGTGCCTCGTGGCCTCGCCACCGCCGCCCTACACATCTGGCTGCTTCCAGCCAGCCCACGCCGCCCACCTGAACCAGCCATCGGGATTTCTGGTGTCGCCGCCGTACTTTGGGTACCCGCTCCAGCCAGAGCCTGCCCTAGCTGGGAAGAGCTGCTCTGACTTCGGCCAGAGCTGAAAGGAGTCGCCACGGAGTAACGCAGCCCTAGGGAGCGCAAGGACTGCTGCCGCGGGCGTCGCACGTGATGCCAGAAGTCAGAACCGTTCCCGTGGGTGAGTTGCCCTTGAAAAGTGCAAGATTTCAGAAACCCAGCCTTCAGTACTTTCCCGAGCTTGGATCGCAGTTACAAACGAATTATAAAATGTTCCAGTCTCAGTTTGACTGCTCTGATAGTTCAGTCTAATGCGTGCAAAACATATTCAGAGACAAATGGAAAAAAAAAAGGGATAAAGTTACTCATTTCATGGAGCTATAAATGATGCTTTAACCCTAAATGATACTAACTTAGTTAACAAACTGACTGTATTCCACGGAGCCAATAATCAGAATAGTGCTATAAAACAGCAGTCAGACCGAGAAGTAACAGAGAAGTAACATACTAAACCGAAGAGTCTGTGGATCCTAAAACAGCTGACTGCTTCCACTTCCACGAGCAATGAAAGTAAGAGGAGGTATTTTACTATAGATATGGAAATGCTTGGGATTTTTTAAATACAGATAATATACCTGAACTTACACTGCATATTTGTATTAGTTAACTTTAACTAAGATAAAAATAGTATGAATTAGGCTAGTTGAAAACATGCGAATCCCAAGCAGCTGAATAATTATGTATGAGAAAAGCAGAATGTATTCAGTAATATCGCTAATAACTTCTCAGCATAAAATTCTAAAAATGGCATCGTACTGAAGCCTTCTTCAGAAGAAAGTATTTATTGTTGGCCTTTTGCTCAGCAACACGTCTAAGCTGGACAAACTGATCTTAAAGTTCTATTTGTAAAATTAGCCATGTATAAAATGTAAAGACAAGCTTGTAATTTAAAATGTATTTACAACATTGACAACACTAATTATTTAGTAGTCACCTCAAAAAAATGTATCAATAAACTGTGGTTGGAATCGAGCGTCACCTGTATGTCTTTGTGGAGATGCTGTTCAGTGAGAAAATTTTCACTTTGTTGGTGTAACTATACTGCATTGCTTCCTGTTAAAAGCAGCAAATTTTGCTTTTGTAAATGATTTACATCTTTAACTGTGCACCTGCTGTGTGGATTTAATATAATGTAAATTTCTCTATATAGCTAGCTAATAAATTAATATCTTTTTATATGTAACTTGAAACTTAATGTGGTTAAAACCACATTGATTAGTTGGGTATTTTAATCTAAAACATTCTGCCTTGGGAACAAATTTTGTTTGCCCTTCTACATTCCTTCATCCAAGTAAGCCAGCAAACCAAATGGAAGAAGAAAAAAGGCGTCTAAAACAAACACATGCAGCAAGCAAATGGAAAATACACAAGAAAAATGTGCAGTCATTAAAGGGCTTCCCTTTAGACTTTATTTTTGTGAACAAATCCAGCCTCATTCTGTGTGGCAGACTCCGCGATATCAGAGGATGAATTTTCCTATTTTATGAGCCCAAAACTCCCAGGGTATAGGATTTGTTGAAGTATGTAATAGCTGGCCTATTTTACAAGTATTAGCGTATCAACGCATATTAAAATTATAGCACTTCTAGTCTGAATTATGACATATTGCACTTGGTATTTTAGAAAAACGTAATCGGTTCTTAAGAGTTGAATATATATATATATCTATATTTTTTTAGCAAATATCTAGCGATCTGTATTTTAGCATTTATGGAAAAATATTTTGAAAAACTATTATTGTGATTTTTATTGCGTAATTACTGATACAATCCAATAGACATTATTGCTGGAGATGCAGTTGCTAAGGAAAAGACAACTTAATTTCCATATAACGATGCTTTAAGTAATAGGTTTTGACTTGCATGTTGTAACTGCTAATTGTAAACTAAAATAGCGATACACAATAGTGTATATGTTTTATGACATATAACAACAACATAATAATCTATAAATAGATGTCAGATACTTGACAAACTACTTGAAAAGTGCTTGCCATTCTTTTTAGAAGCAATCTTCAAGAAAGGGAGCAGGTAAAGTTTTGCCCACCTTTTTTGTTGTTCTGTAGGGATATGTCCTGGCTCCACTGTGCATTTGAGGTACTATGGGTCTGTTCAGGAAATACCTTTCTGGAAAACTTTTCCCAGAATTCATCTCTGCTGTTTGGAAGCATCCTGCGTGATATACTGGTCATTCGCATATACAGCAGAAATAGATGTTAAACTATGTTGATTAAAGTATGGTTTACAAATATATAATAAGTCCTTGGTAGAAAATTTTTTCATCTAGTAAATCAAGGCAAAACAGATACTACAGCTGGAAGCATAAACTTGATCTTTTTGGCTGGGAAGGAACAATTTTATTTACCTTCAAGCATTAATTAGTCACCAGTACCACTGACACGGGTGATGGATAGCTGAAATTCAGTGTTTTCCTCAAAGATCCGCTATACACTGAAAAATCATGAGTTTGACAGTCATTGACTACTACAATTTGTTAGTGTACACTAAAGATGTGAGGCTTCCTAATAGTTGCAGCAGGCTCTAAAGTCAAATTTCTTAATGTATTAACACAGGGAATGATTTTTGCTGCGCTTGAATACAGTCTTACAATTTTTAGGACTTATTCAGCCCAAGTAAAGGCTGTAAAGTTTGCCGTGTGTTGTGGAATTCAACCTAGCAGGGAAGACCTGTCTGAGCTACTTACCTCCCTTCCTCCTCTCATGCCGCATAATGTCTTTGACCTCATAAAAATGCTTGAAAAACTTGACACACAGGAATAATTCCACTGAATCAGACTTAAAAGTTTATGGAGTGCTAAGCACTTTACAGATTGGTGGCCAGAGTGCAACAAATCTTGCAGACGGGGCTGAGACTGGGAACGATCAGCTGAAGTTAAAATAGCTGTACCGGATCACCTGTGTGCCAGGTGAGGTGGGGATTGCACTGTGCAAATAGATTGGCCATGAAGAATTGTAAATTACTGTTAATGGAGCTAGTGACAGTGACTTATATAGCTGAAGGGACAGGAAAGGAATTGGCAAGAATACAGACCCAAGGACTGAAATGGTCATTGCCCATGCTCGTTTCCAACATGGATTTAGGTTCTCAGCTTATAGACTGAACTTCCTTCCTAATAAAAAGGACCTTATGGCATGGATGCTCCTATGATTTACAGGAAAAAAAAAAAATAAAAAACTTGCAGACAGAACACAAATGACATTCCGATACACAATTTTAACGACTAATGAAACAGTTTGATGGGCTAGATGTATGCTTGAACTGAAAAAAACACTTTATATAGTACTCGCTGAACTGCTATGCCTTTTTTTGTTGTTGTTTTTAAGCAGAGCAGGCTTAATTATTTCATTTGTAATTGAGGAGCTATTTCATACGCACTTTACTAGAGTGACACCAATCTAAGATACATCAAAATGAAAGAAGAATCACACTCAGAAAACTGATTATTGTCATTCACACACATTATGCACAAAATGCTTTGATTGCGATTAGCTGGTAATTGCATGTATAAAACCCACACCTTCTATGGGAAAAGAATAATGAATAGTGACATGAATTAGATCAGCCCTTCATTTGGTTTTCCTATACTAAGAGTTTCTTAACCACATATCTCCAAAATGTATCAAACTCCTTCGGTGCCAAGGAAAACATTACATGTCCTGGCAGGAATTTCTGAAGGATTTTATTTGAAGCTAGGTAAGCAGTATAGCAAAAATGGCTACGTAAACTAACGGACCGTTTGTAACACTAGTCCTCCAGGAATGTAACAATATGATAATGACAATTTTAAAATGATTTCATTGCTGCTATTAAAGCTTGACGGTAAAGATATGCAATCAATCCTTGGCACCGTTTTTCCGTGTATTGTGATGTGTTGTGCAGGCTAAACAGAGCATCACAGACCTGCTTTTGAGGGGGCTGCTGCTCCACAACGTTTATACAAAGTTTTTGATTCGCAATTACATTGAGGCGGTAATTCTGTGACACGCTGTCTTCACTCACGGAGGTAGAAAGAAATGCTTTTCTCTTCTTTTCATTCTCTCCATCTGACTTGTGAATTTCGGTGGGCTGTAGCGTAAGTCAGGTTGGTGAAATGATTTTGCTTACAACTAACATTTTCCATAAGAAAAGAGGGTAGGGACTTGAAAGGGAACCTGAATCATTATAAGGATTATAACCTGAATAATTTTAATGGCTTTATGACTGTCAGCATAGCAGAGAAGTTGACATATTGTGAGGTGGAATCTCCTTAAGCCAGCTCCACCACTTAAGACTGGCATCGTGAAACAGCTTAAAAGATGCATCCATTATTGAGCCTAACTGCACAGAACACAAAATCTACAAGAAATTAATTGCCAAGTATATAAAAAGAATCAGTCATCTTATCTGCAACCAAAACCCAAATTAGGTTTGGCTGTATTGATTTTTATTCTGTGGGTAAGCACTGTTAGGCAAAAGAAGCATCTGCTGCTATAGTGGCCATGGGATACAGTGTCCATCGCTGTCATCTGAAAAATGAGATGACGTTCCCTTATTCCTATTCTACCACTTTTGTACTGCATACTTCTCTTTCAAAATACAGCATCACCACCAGAAGTATCTTAGGGCTCTGCTGCAAATCACTAAATTGCAGGCTCCCATACTCCTTTTTCGCTTGTTTGCTTTAATGTCTCTCTGGACTTCACATGAGAACTGAACAAGACATTTGAAAATAACTATTAAAAAAAACAACACAACACACTTTTCTACTTTTCTTTTTGGTTTACCAAAGTAACATAAGTAGTTTCTGATACTCATGTAACGCTATTTCTGAAACGCCCCATTTTAGAAAAATTAAAGACAAGAATGATGGCATACGCATTTTCTTCTTTGAAAGCAATCCCTAGCATTTGCAACCAATCACTTCAGCTGTGAGTTTTCGTTTAATGGCAAAGTTTATTCATTTTTTTTTAACAATTAAAAGACAAAACATTTAAAATTTGCAGTTCAAAACATGCACATTCACCAAATGCCAAGTGACATGTAACACTGCATAGAACTGAATGTGTTACTAAAAGAGAATAACTACTTATAAAACACAGTGCATTTAACATCCAGTTAAAACTAAACCTGAGAAACTACCATAAACACCGACTCAAAAAGTCTTCATTCATGCAGCTTCATAATTTCCACAACAGTTTCAGCAGTAATGGCTTAGTGGGGCTGTAAAACCTCACTTTACCTTGAATGCAAATTTTGCTTGTACATAGTGACTGCTTTCTGCAGCGGTTCATACATATCAAACACTGAAAATCTTGATGAAAAATTAAGTTGAAGTAGAAAAAACAATGTTAGTGCATTTATGGCTTCTATTCTACAATAAAGAAACACCATAAAATATGGTTTAAAAAAATGATTCTGGTTGCAGCTTTGCAGTTACAAATCACTCAATATACGGAAATGCTTTTATTTAAGCAACCTTCCAAAAGTCCCAGCCCTCCAAAGTGCCCGGCTTTGCACATCCTTACTCAGCTGAGCAGTCCTTATACTTACAAACAGTCCAATTGAAGCCTATGTGAGTAACGGTTTGCATAAGCAGGAACCAGGTTTGGAATGCTAAAATATTCCTTTGTTTAATGAAGATCTATTGGTTAACAGCGAACAGACTGGGGGAGCGAGGGCAGAGGGGGGAAGGAGAAACTCATTTGTTGAGTTTTGCTACCAATGAAAACATCCAGTACCAAGAAAGTTGAATTGACAAACTCATTTGCTTACAGAGCGCTAGCTTCTGGCTATATTATGAGAAGACTTTTAACAAAGGCATTAAAAAACAGGAAGAGCAACAACCATGCATTGCCTCCGAACACTGAAAAATATCACCTCATGCAGACAGAATGATAAATTCATCAGAACTACAAGTGCTTTTACGCAACATGGAAGAAAAAAGGGAAACAACATCTCTCCTTAAATTTAACACATACTCCAAATTACTAATCATTCCAGATGGATTTCAAAATAATGAAAATGTCCTAAGACACTTTAAACACATCCTTGTAACATAGGGAATTTTATGGATGTATGTTGACATATAGGAATCTTCAGCTAACTCTCAGTGTTTCAAAATACTTTATTTATTTTATACAAATAGAATGATGTTCAAGTATAAATCTGTTGAAACTGCCTTGCAAAAATAAGTGTAAAATTAGGAATTGGCAAGAAAATTTTCCAAATACAAATTATCAATAGGTTTGTTAAAATTGTTTCCTGTTACTCTTTTGAATCACTCATACATATATATATATATATTTAAAAATAATTAAGCAACAGTATTTATATGATATCTGATTTCTAAGTGGCACTGCTTCAACTTTTTGATGTTTAATTTTTAATACTAACTTGTAATTACACAGTGCACATGAAACAGATGGAAAATTCCACGTGAATTCTGTATTCAATACAAATTTGAATTTTTAACCAATAAGAACAAATGCATTCTTATAAGTATTTTTGCCTAAACTGTTTTTTCTTTCAATAAACATCTGCACAATCCCCTTACTTTAACAAAGATATGATGTATGAACCAGATCATAATAGATTATATTACTGTGTACTTAACAAGAAAATAAAGTGCATATTGTATACCTGACCTGATTTAAAAAATGTGCACACATAGCTAGGATGATCTTATGTTTTAAAATTAAGTTGCTTACAGAAATGAAAAAATTAAGTTGTTTACAAAAATCAAAAAATATGGTTAGAATTGCCACATTGTCTTTTTACTATTTCCATGAAGCAGTATCTTCCTATCACTAATCACCAGACAATAAATAACATATGGCTTGTGGAAAAAGTATAGAGACAAGGGGAATAAAACAAAAAATAAAAATGAAAACTGTACTTTGTGAAATACTACTTTCAATTCTATAAAGACGTAAGGATGAAACATTGTGATAAGTTTACGCTACCTTAAAAAAAATAATCACCATCTAAATTAGAACTGTTTTCCTTTTTAATATATATAGTGTCATTTTCAACAAACTTTTACAACTGGGAGATGCTTTTTTTTTTTTTTTAAATAACGTGTATTCCTGTAATTTTGTCACAATACATCGCAATGGATTTCTAGTCCTCATGTAATTTCTGCAAAATCAGTAAATAAACCATTTAGAACAGAAAAATAATATAAAAATTAGTCAGTATGTGTGGATTGGACCATTTTATGAGTTAAGTACACTGAAAGATTACAAAAGAACAACAGTGTCATGGTTAATTTCAGAAATGTTTTGAAGTTGGTCATTGTCCCTTCGATGACAGAAAATAGGGAACCCCATTTTAGGAAAGGGCCATGCCCCCAAATTTTTTCTTGCCTTAGGTCAAGTGATTTGCCCCTCCCATATTGATCCATCTATTTATCTATGCCTGAAATGGCTTTTCTGAAGGCAGTTCTTGTCTGCATGACTGACTGGCAGTACTGTTTCTAGTGGGATACGTTCCCTTTGTCCCTATGTCTTCTGTTTTCACTTCTGTTTAGAGATCACTCCAGGAAAGCGAGAGGAAGACATTGCATAACATGCATATGAAATGCAGACTGCCTTCCCATTGATATGCCTTCCTAAATATGTACTTTCATATAGTGTTTTTTGTTGGGGTTTTCATGTATATTTGTAAGCTTCTCCTAGAATGGAGCACAAGAAAGTTGGACGGTGTAATAACATTACATGTCAAGTGTTTAGTTAGATGAAAGGCAAAGAGCTAAAATCACCTTTAGTAAATGGTTTTATAAAAATTAGTAAGACTGATCAAGAAAGGTTCAGAAAAGATGTGAATGTAGGACCCGTTACTTTTAAGTTGAAACTGGATGAGTTGGAGAGCAAAGAGGAAAATCTTAATCTAGCAGATCACTAAGGATGTCATTGTGTCATTGTTCTGCTTTTCCATCTAGCTGATCTCCATTCAAGGAAAAAACTGTAATTTCTACATAATACACTGAAATTTAATTAAAAATAAAAACATCTGTTACTACAGAATAATGTATTCTAGATGCAATTACGGTGGCTTTTAAAATCAGAATTAAACATGGACTAAAAAGCTACAAGATTTAACTAATTTCTGAAATTAAAAAGTAGCTTTCCCTTATTTGAAACCTGATGGCCATTGGGTGGTAAGCTGAGAAATACCAACTTTTACTACTTAAAAACATTATCATCACAATTTTCCCAGTAAGAGACTTTTAATTTACCCCCCCCCCCCCCCCCCCCCCTTTTTAAATAAAAAACATAAGTATCTTTTTCTGCAGTCACTATCCTTCTCTTTTTAATTAAAGGCGAGTGTATAGGTATTCTGCTTGACCATTAAGTTCTAAAGAGGCTGCTGCAATGTATTTCACGTCTTTATAGGAAGTGACTTCAGTGCAAATAAAACAGTACATATCACACTACTGAAGGGCATGGTTTGCTCTGTGTTTCAATGTATGCATTACTTTAGTATAAAAATGTTGAAAATGTAATTAAGTTTAAAAAGTAAATTAAAACAAACTTTCTTTTGAACTTACAGTATAAGCAGATACAATTACCAAATCTAAGCATTGCAAAAATAATTCAAGTTTGACGAAGGGAAGTAAGGCAGAGCAATTCTTTAAAATTTGAACAAAAATAACGTGCACTCAATTTTACAAGGTGGTATCCATTTTCAACATATGCACTATTAAATGAAAATAAGGGAAAAGATTCTATAAGGCCAAGGGTGCAATACTTGCAGTTTTGAAAGCAAATGCCATCAAGGCCACACAAATTAGACTCACTGCACAGTAAATCTTTCTTCTTGAGTGCCGAGACTCAAGCATGCAGTTCTGAAATCAGGACCAGAGTTCGTTTCCTTTCAAATTATTTCTGACAACAGAAAACATTTATGGAACTTCTTTGGCAAACGTTTGTATGCTAGTTTGACACAAATATCTATAAACATCTTGACTCAAAATCTTTCGTAAAGAAGGTGAGTGAACACCATTAAGATACTATTTTTTCAGCACTTGTTGAAATCAAAGGCTTGTTATCAACTGTAGTTAAATATATTACCACTTAAAAACCTCCACAGATGATAATGGTCTGTCAATGTAAAGCATATTTAGCAATCTGACCATTACCTTCCAAGTATATGACCAGTATTGATTCAACTTCATTGTAAAATAAGCAAGCTGGCAAGATACAAGGTAAATTCCAATCTGCTTACAAAGGCTAAGCAAATACTTGTTAAAAAATTTAGAGATGGTGTGTTACAGTATAGTTGCACAGTGCTTATGTCTACTGAATACACAAATCCAAACTTTATGGAATAAGATCATCATAGATCTTAAAATCTCTGATAACTGGGCCATGGTTGTAGTTCCCAGCAAAGATCTAGTAGTCTGTCTCACAGAAGTAACTTATGAGGCCTAAATCTTGAGCTGTGTTCCTTCACCATTCCTCAGGCCTTTGTTTTGTGGTATCGTATGCTCTTATTACTTCGGACTGGGAAACTATTCCATTTTCATCTTGAGAGAAAGCGTAGCCATCTGCAGATACAAACCAAAATAGAAAAAGTTTTAATTGGATTTCACATAATCCTCAATATTTTAAAGCTTTAACGACAGGAACTTAACAAAGGTCAATATAGATGAGTCTCTTTTCAATTGTTAGTAGGTAGAAAACCTACACTCTTTCTTACATAATTTTGCAATTGTAAAATAGCAAAGTGTCGTAGGAATTGATAGAATCCTAACCACGGTCAAAGAATATAGTCTAACTGGGTTTACATTCAAATATGAACATGGTCACACACAATGTCAGTTTTCACAAACACAGTATCTAATACTTACACTCCAAACACGTCTTCCTTTTTTTGAAGGCAGACTGAATTAAAACAACTTAAAGATGCTTAAAGTTTGAAAAATTAACTGCAAAAACCTACAAAATTTAACAAAATTTATTGAATAATTCATTTGTTAAAGATAATGCTAAGATCATAAAAAACAGTCCTATCCAAAGCTGTGATACAAAATAGATAAATTTTGAAAGGTGCATTCTAGAAAGATGTACTAAAAGCCACCGTGACAAATATTAGGATACTGCATCTTTACTATACAGAAATGCAGTGAAAGGTAGTGTTTTACTTCCATACTATTAACATATACTACTTTTTCTTTGTAAGTGAACACTTACGAAGCAAATTTTGCTGCAGTGAATCAGAGCGATACAAGTTCACATGGTTCTTCTTAAAAACATTCTTCAGTAGTTGGGCTCTTTCAGTTAAGCTAGAAAGAAAGCAGATAAGTGTGAAAAAAATTACTTACTATTTACACTAACCCTTTACCTTTGAGTCTGTTAAACAGGAATTAGTTATTAAAAGAAAAATGATCTTTTAAAAATTATTTTTACCTGTGCCTGAATTAATTATTAAATAGATGATTAAAAGCTTGTGCAAGGGCAGGTTATGATGTCCAGATCCTTTGTATTGTTTTTACTTGTTACAGTAAATGCAAAACATCTGTCTGAAGTACTGTCATGCACTGACAATACAAATAAGTGAATAATATTTTATATATTTGAGCGTGACTCCTTTAGAAACATGTGGTGTAAAGGGAAGACACTGGCTTTCTAGAAGCAGCATGGGCTGAATAGTGCCAGGCCAAATTTCTTACAGAAAGAAGGGCTCTTAGCTTCTACTGAAACATTACCCCAGAGTGGGATAGGAAAGGAAGATGGAGGGAAAGTCAGAACAGGTGTTATCAGCTCTGTGTACAGAAACATATTTCATATCAAAACATTTCAGATTTTCCATAAAAAGTGATTTAACAAGGTCTGTTCTCTGTCAAACTCTGGAGTTTGTTTTTCTGGAGGTCATACCCAAATAATGGGCTACTACTACTACTGGAAGTGGGTCACTTCAGCCCATCTCCTTTCCAGAGCAGTACTGGCTCTACACTGCTTTTTTGTGTGTTTATTATGCTCTAATATGATCCAAGAGGATTTCCATTTCAGTCTACATAGAAAACACAAAGAGTATTACGTTGGTTTTAGACCAACTGAGGCTCAAGGGACAGCTGAATCCTGTGAACTGTAGTGAATGTGTCAGGTTTCATTGCAGTTCATCTCTCTTACATTTAAAGTTCTTTCAAATAGGATTCTACATTACTAAATAAGTAACAGATGGGCTAGCTGTAGCTCAGAAAGTTCACGATTTTGGTAACATATGGAAGATGCACAGGGACTGTATTAAAAAAAAAACAAACAAAAACAAACAAAAAACCATAAATACCATTTTAATTTCTTGCTCTAAATTCGATATTCAATGTGAATTAGAGCTTGTGTTTCAGAAAAATACCAACCTGTCATTTAACCATTTCCAGTGCTGGAAAATCCAGTCCCTCCTCATGTAAACTGGTCTAAAAATGATTTATTTTACTTAAATCTATGTAATATTCATTCTGCGTATATAGTGATTTGATTTTGTTAGTTCTGCCAGATTATCGAAGTTGTCTCTGTGTAAGGACGTGGCATGTATAATGGATTTCACATGCCTACCTTCAGTGAGTTCTGACCAGTCAAATTACTCCTTAATATTACCGCCAATTAGCTAAATAGACTACCTTCCCTAACTACCTACCAGACTAAGTGGTAGAAATGGAACTTGATTCCTTCCCTTACTAGAGTAGCATTCTATACAAGCATTATATTAGAAATGCTTGTTCTTCCTTCAATGAGCACTTAATTTTTCTAGATAAAATTGAACCATTGGCTTAAACTGGAGAGACTGGTGGTCTGTTTCCCCTTTCTGTTTCCATCCAATCTGATGTTTAAAGAACATGCCAGGAGGTCAGAGCCTGGCTCTTCTATGTTGGAAGAGGGAAATAAACTTAAATCCCCACATGCACAGAGGAAGGCTAACTGTAAAATCTACAGGGTAAGAGGATGGGTGTAGTAAACTGCTTCGTTGGCCATGTTTTGAAGAGAATGGAACTTCCTTGTAAAAATGAATTAGGTACCAATTGCAGGAAAGCAGTCGGCATCTGCTGAGCCAAAATCCCAAGAACGGAGAAGTTGGAGTATTGAGATACATCTTACTCTCCATGTTTTCATATGCTATATGTATTTTTTTTTTTAAACTTTTTCCTCTTCACTGCTCCACTAGGCAATGTAGACTTTTAGTTCAGAGCTACAACTGTTAAACTAGATTACTAAAAACGACTTAAGGACAGAGGTTTAAACCACGAAGACACATAGGGTGAATAAATAAATACCTTTTCATAAATGGGAGGGCAAAGAGGTGAAAGACCATATGAAAAATTTGATATAGATATCAACTGTATTTCCTTTGCAACACATCTGAGAAACCTTTCCTAAAATTAACTGAAGACAGCATTTTTTTTGTTTTGACAAATGTTATTTTCTAATACGAAGCTATTTTTGTAGGCACAAAAGCACAGTAGACCTATTGCAGCATTTTGGTATCATCATCACATACCCTTATTTCAGAATAAAATATTCAGATTGCCTAAATGCTAAGCACTGAAAATACTGCCTTAAGTTTTACATGAAAATAAAGTATACACATTTGTTAGTTTATGTATAATGAAGTTTCCACTGCATAGATCTGATTTCTGGTACAGAAAATACAAGTGAAGTAGGAAATACATTTTGGAAAACAAAAGTGCTTCCAGCTACTCAGGTATTAAATTCTGTTCTATTTCTATACTTGAGGAAATAGTGAAAGCCCTTTATTATGAATCGCCTTGCTGCCATCCTAAACTTTTAAAAATCTCCATGTGAAGTCAAGAAAACATGGTTTCATAATTAACCAATGATAAATCAGCAACTAAATTACAATGCTCATTATTTGTACCTATATGGAAAATCTGAATATTAACTATATCTGAACATGTCATATACACTTACAGGAAAAAAAAAAAAAACTACTTCATATATTCCTGATCAACCATTTGGCTGGTTTAAAAAAAATAATTTCAAAGTGGCTTGAATGAAAAACAATTACTGTATGAAGCAGCATTTGTGGTAAATATCTCTAAAGACACAAGTTAGGGCTGTTATTTGTCTGTTAATTTTAGTCTATTATGTTACTTTTAGTCTATAAAATATAAAAATATTTTATGAGTATTAATATTGTTGGTTTTACTTAAACATCATATACTAGGTATCAGAAAAGCTTTTTTTTTTTTTTGAACCATGGTTTGTACACAAAGAATATGCTCTTATTTTAGTCATTTAAATTTTAAGTGTCAACAGCTTTGTCACATCTGTTACCATGTCTTTAATTATAAAAATCATACTTTTTGTGACATAAATTTGCTACTTCACTGAAGCTGGTCTGTTCTTTAAGTTCAAGGAAATATTATTCCAACATAAAAGTTTACTTTCTATTAGAAAAGTTAGTGTCCTGGCTTTGGCTGTGATAGTGTTAATTTTCTTCCTGCTAGCTGGTACATTGCTGTGTTTTGGATTTAGGATGAGAATAATATTGATAACACACTGATGCTTAGTTGTTGCAGAGCAGTGTTTATACAGAGCCAAGGGCTTTTCAGCTTCTTGTGCTGCCTTGCCAGCTAGGAATCCGGGGGTGCACAAGGAGCTGGGAGGGGACAGAACCAGGAGAGCTGACCCAGACCGGCCAAAGGGATGTCCCATGCCACATGGAGTGATGCTGGACAATAAAGCTGGTGGGGGCTGGCCAGGGGTGGGGTGTTGCTACTCAGGAACTGGCTGGTCATCAGTCATCAGGTGGTAAGAAATTGCATTGTGCATCACTTGTTTTGTATACTCTTATCAGCATTTTATTATTATTAGTTTTCCTTCCTTTTCTGTCCTATTAAACTGCCTTTATCTTAACACACGAGTTTTACCTTTTTCTAATTTTCTCCCGCATCCCTCTGGCAGGGGAGTGAGTAAATGCGTAGTACTTAGCTGCCTGCCAGGCTAAACTACAACATCATGTAAAACCTACACCTTCTTGCTCAAGATATGTTCTTACTTAATGGATAAATATATGCGAGAAAAACAGTTTCAATGTGTTGCCTACATAAGGATAGAATAAATTATTTGTGGCTATTTATTGGGAAAAATTCTGATTACATGTTCTTTACCAAACAGGATACAACAGGGATGCTCTTCCTGAGTTTTCAATGGTAACAGTTAAAATACCTTTTCAAATCAGCACTGGTAAGATATGAAGGATGACAGATCTTAAGACTGTATCAGCCTGTCCTACTTCTAAAAGATATGCTAAAATACAATCAGGATCCTTAAAGAACAATACTTTAAATTATTTCAATCTAAATGACAATTTTATTCTAGTTCTAAGAAAACAGAGGAAAGTGCATATTTGGAATTTAAATAGAAAACTCCCATCCTAAGACTGGTAGGAAAACATCAAAAGGTTGAAGCTTTACCATCTTAGTTACAGAATCACACAATCATAGAATATCCTGAGGTGGAAGGGACCCACAAGAATCATTGAGTCCAATCCCCATGGCTCCACGTATTTAAATGCATGCCATATCAGGTCAACACAGCTCTAAAAAATCTGAAACAAATATATTCTAGCTGAAAAAAAAGCAATTAAAATTAACACTAATATATTTCACTAATAACATGAAAATTAACACTAATATTCAAATGCCATTTAATTATAGTATCTAGCCAATGATAGAATCCTGACCTGTTATTTGTGGAAGTTGACTCTCTTATTTTGTGTTGTAGTATTTTTAAGATGGTAATGGACAGGGTGAAACATTTCCTGAGTTATCTTTCTCACTATTTCAGTTTCATCTTAATCAGTGTTTTGTATCTTCTAAGAGCCTGCATTTTAGGCTACTTGGCATTTTATGAGAACAAATCCCTTCTTCTATTACAATATAGAATGGTACTTCCAGAATTATGCACACTAGAAAAATATTAGTTGGTGCTGAAGAATATACAGTAAGGTCAAAAATGATTAGCTGGGCTCACACGAAAAGTGCTGCCACTCAAGAATATAAAAGACCCATGTGCATATTTAGAACTGATGTTGAAGACATTCCTTGCCAATTTAGCTAATTACTCTGCAATGTTAACTAGTTAACCCAGGTTTCTGCAACATAGATGATAAAACAAAGAAGTTAGAATAGTAGAGTCAAGTTTCTGATGGTGTAAGTAAGTCAGTCCATGAGACCATCTTCTTAACAAAGGAAACATTCTCCTTAAAGAAGGAAATTTTGGCTCTATTACGTGAATTAATAACAACAATAGAAAACATCACTGAAATAAATCACTAGCAGATACTAAGATGTCTAACATCCATTGATTTTGCATGAGATGCAGATGCTTATACACTTTAAAGAATACAGGTTCAAAAAATGACTTAGTGGAGAATGAATGGATCTAAGAAAGATATTCGGGCAGGTAGCTGAAACAATCTTCATGAAGCCCTCCTAGCTATTTAACTGTGAGATTAAGAAATAATTACAAAACCATTGGTGAAAACACCAAGTTCCTCTGGCCTAAAAAACAAAGAGATGTGGAAGAAATTCTGTGACATGAAGGAACAGCATACTGCCTAGACAATGGAAATCGCTGAGTTTGAGAACACGAGACAAGTCTTGGGAATGCAAGTTCGGA
The DNA here is from genome assembly GCF_040182565.1 of Anser cygnoides. Lineage (NCBI taxonomy): Eukaryota > Metazoa > Chordata > Aves > Anseriformes > Anatidae > Anser > Anser cygnoides. The sequence continues at coordinate 25,539,869 of NC_089876.1, forward strand.
ACATTGAAAATGTACAATACCTTACTTTCTTCTACATCTATAAGATGGTCCCCTTTCAGTACTTTCTAGTACTAACATCTGCTTTCTTTTCTGTAATTTATTCTGTTACAACTTTTCTCTTTGCAAAAGAGCACAAAGCATATACTGCTTTCTGGCTCAGAGCTCAATAAGAGAATTCTTGTGAGGTGTCAAGTTGAAGTTATTTCTTACCTCATATAATTTAGTCAAATTTGTTTGCTCTTGACTGGCATTAGATACAATGCCAGCTTATTCTATTTAATTTCAGCAGATCCTGGACAGATTTTGCTGGTTTTCAATATGCTACTAGGCAGGCAGTTTTTATTTATTTACTTATTTTTTATTTTTAAGTTTATTTTTATATGCTTAGGCTCAATTTATAACTGTATTAGTAAATGATGCAGGTTTAAACTCCCTTTGCCTTGGTTGTTAACACAGAGTGACAGAATTAAAATTTTAACATCAAAGCATATGAAAAAACATGTAGGCTGAGTAGACCTGAAATCTTTTTACAGATACCTACACTGAATTATTTTCAATCTATTTAATTGGAAATTCTACTTGTTTTTGGAAAATAACCTTTTGCCTTTGATAAGTGTATGAGGCTGATGATATTTAGCATTATTATTATTATTTTTTAAATGAAAGACAATGATCTATAGATTTTTACAGTACCTCTTGCCATGCACAACTGCCCCAGGATCCTCAGACTTTGCTTCCAACTCCTGAACTTCATCTACCAGTGTCTTAAAAGTAGCTCTTTTTACTCTGTAATACAAAATACTGGCAGATTTACTTTTTTGAAAGTAAAAGATCACATTGTGTTAGCGCTTACATAAGCATTCAATATACAAATATATTTTTCTAGGTAACTGAATTAAGTTTTAAAAGAAGAAATACGATAAAGCAAGTCTAAATAATATATTTTATCAGCTGCTCTTGCAAAGCAGACACAAATATTTTATTTTTAAAACACATTACAATTACTGAAGCATTTAAAATTAATGTCATTTGTAACCAGGTTTGTCTAAAACAAGGTGAAAAACAATTTTATGTAATTAGCAGAGCTGATCTTTATTTGCTTTTGTTATAGTAGTAATTAGAACACATGCTTAATGTCAGTACCGTTTCCCGTAAACCTCAGCATTTCTGTACTCACACTTTGTATACTACATCAAAAAGTAAAGCTGTCATAGGAATACATAAAAGTCCCATCCAAAATACTCCAGAGCTGAACATCATAGCTGCCTGGAAAGAAAAAGTATAAAATGTGTTGAGGTGATGATGAGAACTAGAAAAAAAAACAACAACAAATAAGCATAGAAATATCAATGATTCGGTTAAGGGCATCAAAATCAAGTTTAAATGAACCTCTAATGTAAAATACAGCTTTAACACCTTTCTAAAATCCCTTGACATGACATAGAAATCCAGTAGACAGTAAGCACTAATTCATGTTAAGAAGCTGGTAGAAAGATCACGCTGCTTAGCAATTTGAGAGAGGGAGAACCTACCCCTCCACAACACTGCTCTATACCACTATGCTGATTACAGACTTTTCAGAATTATTGACCCCCTCACTCCCGTCCCCCAATCTTTGTCAATACATCATGAGCACAATCTCTCATTTGCAATCGACCCTAGCAGGTAAAATGAATACTGAACTTGGCTATGGATACTGGACACTGTTACAATCATTTCACAATATAATTCAGATTGAAGTTGAGCTATCTCCAATAGAGCTCACTGTACCATTGTTCCCACACTGCTACGGGTTCCTGTGCAGCAAACTACTTAATAATGAGAATTAACAACTAATTACATAATTATGGAAGTATGCAACACAGTGTTAAATGAAGATCCAACATGCTAATGCATGGTGAAATACTTGCAAAACACGTTACTGCTCTTAGTTGTATGTTTCCATTTTTATACCCCGTCCTATACTACTACATAAATATTTATTCTTCTTATAACTTGTCTGTTAACATACTAAAAACTAAAACCAAAACAAATATCATAACACATGGACATTAAAAGAAAAAAAAACTTTAATTGACCCTTGTAATGCATGTATGGATACAAGGAATTAACAAAGCATATTACTGAAAGATTGTTTTGCAGGCAATATTCAAAAGAATTTTGTAATGGAATTAGATTGCACAGAGATTGGAAGTAACATTGCTACAACAGTGATACCCTTTGAAATCTTTGTTTCATTACTGTGCGACTAACTCCTTTTAAAGGAATTTAAACCTTAGTACCTGACTAAAATAAACAATCTGAAATTTTCCTAATATCAATAAGCAGAAAAATGCAGGTAGCTTGTGGCAGCTGAACTCTGCCTTCGGAAGAGTATACTCTTGGTATACTCGGTACGTTATGTGTGTAAAAACAAAAATGAATTATTTTCAGAATAAAAATCTCATTCTCAGACAGGCAAAAACTCTTACTCACTTTGTTTTTTTGTATTCAAATTCCTACTGATTCTTTGAAAAGTATTAGAATGTATTTGAACTGAAAGTCTGGTAAACTTTTGACAGCTATAGGACATAGATACTGCCCTGAGATTTTAGCAATTATTTTTGCCAACAGCTGTCAGCAAAGGTATAAATACTGAGCAGTGACAGGTTCAAAAAAATCCAATTCACAGCTTCAAGGGGAAGGGTGGGGGGAGAGAAGGAAAATTTTATATCAAGAAAATTTCTATCGTGGAGAAAACGTATTTGCGTAATACCTTTATAAGCAAAACATGACTTAGGACATACATGATTAAATACTAATTTCCTAAAACAACAGCTAAACAGCTAATAGGAAATGTCTATCACAACTACATTTTGCAATATCTTTTCTAATTAAGTAATAATTCAGAGAGACTAACAGTTTCCTAAACAAAACCAAAAAGCATAAAAAATGCAACTTGAAGGAATTACAACTGTTACTTCCTATTATTAATAACATTTTGGTAATTTATAGGAACACAGCTAAGAGCTGTTCTTGCATTAGCCACCCTGTATTAAATGTTTGCTGGTGAAACAGCAAAAGTGATAATGTAGGTCTTAGGATGTTAATTCTGACCATTGTAATGCTAACTATGAATGAAGGAACAACTGGCGCCTACTATTCAGTCCATCCAGCCTTTGGCTTTACAAATGAACAACATGAATTGAGGAAAAAAAAAGTTTTTCTGTGTCATATTTGAAAGCCTGTCAGATTTTTTTTCTTTTACAGAGTTAATCCAAACCTAAAAGATTTAAAGCCGACATTCGCATTAAAGACAGAGGCCCTCTTTGTATTTTTTGGACGAAGAGGGGAAAAATAAAATCCCACAGAGGTATTTCCTTCCTTTCTGTACAAGAAAGCTCCCCCCTCACTCTGTAGAAAACATTTTTGTCTCTAACTTTTCACATCTCTCTACACATAGGCAGGTCATCTGGGAAATGGCAAACCAATCCTTTTCAGACAATGGCACTAACAGGAGCAGCCTGTTCTGGGGCCGGACTCTGGCTGCCTCTGTTCGTGGTTTACAAATTGTTCCTAATGTGAGAGATTTGTGGTCTATGCCAAGTTTTAGGCCTTGTGAAACCAAATGGAATCTGCCACAAAAGTGGCTCCCAGGGGAATTCAGAAGTAATCCAAAATGAGAGCTGGAAAGCCTAGTTTATTGTAGGACTAACAAATCCTGCAGGGGGGATAAATAATTTGTTGTCTGCATAGCTCATGCTCAATATTAGGACTTTCTAAAAATGAAAGAAATTTGCCTGTACAGTGCAATGTACAGATTTTTATATTGGTTCTCTTTTTTTTTTATTTTTCTTTGTAAAGTACTGAAAATTAGCCCCTTTCGTGATTTAGCAGATTAGAAATCGTGGACACAAAACATTTTTAATGCACAGATGGATATGTACTATTAGGAAATTACATGCCAAAATGAACAGAAAATATTTCCTTTCTCTTCACTATGAAACGTTCTGCTGAAACAGCTATCTTAGATTTTAGAAATGATAGTCTTCTAAAAGTAGAGAGAAAGATGAAAAGAACAGTCTTATTGCAGTTTATTTCAGGTATCATCTATGTACATACCCTCTCCCTATAAGCCACAGAACTATTAAAATAATACCTCCTCAACACCATCAGACCAACAGTTTCTCTCCTCAACAACCTACAGAAACAACTTCGTTAGTTTTAGTTATCTACATGTGTCTGTCTTCATACATGTCAAAGTACTTACTGTTGTAATACTAAAACAGATTTGCATTTAACTCCCAGGGCAGTGAACTCCCTACAAGGAGTTATAGTCATGCCTGTAGTGTTTCTTTGCTCTTTAGAGTTTAAAAAACATCTCATAGGTCCTATTAAGTAGGAACTTTGCTCATTAGGTATATTAAAAAGGCAGTCTTCTCATATTCTGAAAATGCATTCAAAGGAAAAAGAGAAAGTAGCACACAGTTAAGAAGCGGATAACTGGATATTTGCAGACAGAATCTTTAAGTTTTTATTTGAACAAATCCCCTGAGAGACAAAAAAAAAAGTACAGTACATGCCTTCATTTTTTCCCTAGTTCCTCTTATTTTCTTCAGCTAAGGATCCTACTAGCTCATTGCAAGACCACTGATTTTCCTCACTGCAGATGGGTAATAAAGGGTGAAATGTATCCCTCAGAGGGATGAGTTATAGTCCCAATTACATAAACACAAATAACATTATGAATAATAAATACATATATAATAAAGCTCAAGGACGCATGCTATAAATCCTGAAGCTTAAAAAAGCATCTCTGTGGTGACACAGAGTATATAAACATAAATGAAACCAGACAGAGCAATACAGAGACTAAACTGAGACTTAGGTCTCTCATCTACAGAAGTGTCCTTAGTTCAGCCACTTTCAATTAATATTTTAATATTCTAAGTATCTGTTGGAACACATCCTGCCTTTTCCTAGAGAGTACCTTTGTCACTCAGAGCAAAAGTCAGCATCGTTTCTTCTAGTCCAAAAAATATTTGATTACTCGTCAGAAAGTGGAAAAGAAGAAGACATCTATTTTAGTTTTCTATTTCATCATCCTTTCAGCAAAAAAAAAAGCATTACCCTGAAAGCAGAGAGAAACTTAAACCTGGCTCTTGGGTAACGTTCATTTTGAGTGAGTGCTCTTGTCATTTAACTGTTACATAAATGGACTCTTTAAAAAAATATAGGTGATATAAGGGTCTAACTGTATGAGGTAGTTCAGGTTTGTGAACCATCACATTAGCATTTATCTCTAACCCCCGTAAAGCACTTGAGTCCAGAAAGAGATTAAATAAAAGACTGAACCATATTAGATGTTCTTGTGAGTAGCTTCAGAGCGTTTGTTCTTTTTTTCCTTTGTGAACTACATTCATAGATACTTAATTCCATTCTTGCATTTTGTGAAAGCCTAGGTTATCTGAAAAGGTATTTAACCTTTGAAAACAAACAAACAAACAAAAACATCCCAAACCCATAACGGTAAATTATGTTGCCAGGAATAACTGTTATGAAGTTATCAGTTACTATTTCTGTTGACTTCTGACAGAAATAGGGATGAAAGTGCTCTCAAAGGTAGAAAGCAAGAAAATAATACAGAAAAAAAAAAGCCTTATAAGAAATAGTAATACTTGGAAATTTTTCCAAAAAACATGACAGAAAAAAAAAAGGTTTCCCAGGAATTAGGAAGAGAAGCAGGTTTTGTTAGCAAAAGTTTAACAAAGAAGGTTGTGATGCAGTGTGAACTAAAAGCTCTGAAAAAATGAAAAAAAAACCAACCTTCGGAAAATTAAAGAGAATTACCCACCTGGTTTTGATATTAGACATGGCAGAAAATGTTTGCAAGGTGAGATCCATTACATTACTTTTACTGGTGCTTGTAAGCAGAGAATGTAAATTATTCGGAAAGAAAAGACTAGATTTTCCTCGTTTGCCTCAGTCGAAAAGATTCTATAGGGGACCCATCTGAGTCGCTTGAAAGACAACATATAATATCTGGCAAGGGGGACGTAAAGCCACAATGAGCAGATGAGTTCTGGTGGTTCTACAGATTTGTTACCAGGATGTGGGCTATCCAAATTGTAACAGGAATAAAGAGTAGGGAAAAAAGTGACAAAAATAACTGGCTAACTCAACATAACTACACCAGGTTTTAGACATTTTTCATAAATCTGGAAATAAATTTCCCTGAGATCTGAGAATGAAGTGATTTCAGTATTTGTTTACCACATGGGGTTCAAGACAACTTTTAGAAATACAGATTATCAACTGAGTTATCTCAAAAGACACCTTAAAAGCAAGGCAGAGTGCTTCTCTTTCTTCATTAAATAATTTCAAGGGAATCATTACTTTCTGAATGTTGGGGGCATTATTTATAGTTCCCCCTGTTAACACTGAGGAAAAGTACCATCAAAATTTCCTTAAAAAAGTCATTCCAACTTATTTATTATGCTGAATTCCACAAAAGTTATTAAACTAACACTCATCTGTTTTTAAAGATGCACGTGACAAGAAATATCCATTAATCGCATCTCCGACTGCTGAAGCAAGAACACAGCAAAGCACAGACAATCATTAGGTTCCTGGAGCTCATCAACGACAACGTCCTGACCCAAGAGAAAGAGAAGCCAATGAACAGAGGTGGACTGTCCAGCCTAGAGAACACAAGACTCAAGGGGTACTTACTAATGTAGACAAATGCCCGACAGGAGGGTGTAAAGAGGACTGACTGCACCAGGCTATTTCCAGTGCTGCCCAGTGACAGGACAAGAGATAATGGGCACAAACTGGAATACAAGAGGATCCACCTAAACATCAGGAAGCATTTTACTGAGCACATGATGGAGTACTGGCACAGGTTGCCCAGAGAGGCTGTGGAGATCTTCAAAAGCCACCTGGACGTGGTCCTGGACACCCTGCTGTGGGTGTCCCTGCTTGAGCAGGGGTTGGAGCAGGTGCCTCCAGATGGCCCTGCCGGCCTCAGCCATCCTGTGGTTCTAAGATACTAGCTTGAATCTCCAATACTAGCTTTGGTCACCATCAGACTAAAACAAATTCCCCTGTCAAATCAGATTTTAGACAAACTTCTCCTTTGAATACCTGAAAGAAGACAGTTACATTTCTATTTTTTTTTTTTTTAACATACAAACACACACGCAAACCAACAAAACTTCTGTAGGGGATTAAAAGCTGAATATTTAATATTTTAACAAGTACAATTCCATGTAAGTTTGCTATGTGTGCAATAATAAAGACAGAAGCAAAACTTAAAAAACTAATACTGTTACGGTAGTATATTCAAATCAATTTTTCCTACAGCTAAATTATCCAACAAGGAATTTTAACGTTTTTCACAAAGATTCTGCAAACCTCAATCAAATAAGCTAAAATTCTGTACAATACATGTTTCTTCCTTAACTTCAATTTCTGTTAATTTTGTATAATCCCCTGGGTCAGACAGAGCAGAAAGAGATGGGGCTCTGGAGAATTTTAAAGTGCATTTCAACAGTACCACAATAAAATTAAGAAGTTCTGCAGATACTGAACTTCTGATTTTAATCTCGGTGTCATACTTCTTATTTCAGTATATGATTTTAAGCTACTTTATTAATTAGACAGGTGTATAAAAAAAGCCCTAACAACTCAGGCACACGTTATCAAACCCAAAAGAGTCAGGAGTTATACTAGTGTGGAACTCACAAGTTGTTTTTTCTCTCCTCTGCAATTAAAGGTTTTCAACTCAAATCACAGCCATATTTGTTTAAGAAAGATAACTTTACCACCGTATAAACTTGTATTTTTTAATGCAATTAGTTATTGCAAGAGGACTACACAGACAAAAAAACACAGACAAAAACATAAATCCACTGGATCATAGATTTGAAATGCATGTTATTCAGCATCACAGATCAGTCTTCTGTGTATTGGAGAGTCTCAAAGGAAAATACCTCATAAAATATGAAGAGATTTGCCATTTACTTTTACATATTTATGCAAACTATGTGTGGTTTCAAACTGAGAAAATACTGCAAATGTGTTTAAAATACTGAACATACAATCCACTTCTCTTTGCTAATATTATATGTGAAAGAAAATCATATCATCGTAGAAGAGATTCATACAGTCGATTTACTCAGGTCTACAATGAAAATGTTCTTTTTGTAGTCTGTAGTGGCACCTTTTTCCAAGTTAAATGGCATTCCAATCTCAGACCAGGTAAATCACAGTACTGTGAAATTAAAGAATGAATTTGGACCCAGATCATTGTCAGCAGTTCGCGCCACTAAGTTAATATTACAAGAAGTAAGCGGTTTCTATGTATAATCCTACGATTCGTCCAAAACACTTTTGTAAAACAAACAAACAAACAAAACAGAAATGCCCTTCACCATATTTTATCTGATCAGGCCAAAGAAAAACAAAAAGCTACAGAAATACAGGTGAGCTTGTTTTCTTAAGTTCTACCAGATGTACTTGGATAGTTCACTTCAAGTGTGAGTCATAACTTGAAGAAATTTGACAAACAGCATTTTAGTTTGAATACTTATGAGAGGCCTGGATTTGCTTCAGTGAAACCCAGTGAATTCTGCCCTGCCTGTGAGGAGGCTTCCAGGACAGCACAAAAAAAAAAAAAAAAGGGGGTTCCCACCTGAGCCACAGGATTTGTCAACAGGACTGTCTTTGGCCACACAGAATACAGCTCAAAAAGCCAGATAAGGTTTTAAAATGAGCACTTAAGGTCTGTGTGCTAGGAGACATTGTTCTGATGTTACAGACTTCTAACTGTATTCTTTGAAGAAAAAACATAACCAGAAAGCAACCCTTCAAACAACTGTGTGCATGTACACACATCTAAAGCTACTACATACGCATATATGCATAAGCAAGCACACAATCCCTTACTAACAAAATAATTAGATACAGTTCAAGTATGGATACAGTTTTATCACAGCAAATAAAGGAATTTGGGTAAGTCATATTACTTCGGTGTCACATTGAATCCAAATTGTAAGAGTATTTATTGTTGGGAGAAACCTCACTTTAAGAACAATTTTTCAAAGTTTGTAGGAAAAGCATTCCTTTCAACATCTTTTATTCACAATTTCAGAGATGGAACGTGCATTAAGTAAAATATTCACCTGCTTGAACAATGAAGTAGCCACCTTTATGTCATACCAAGCATAACACATCCTGTTGCTCCCACTGTGCTTATTGCTACAAAGGTTATTCTGTCTTAAAGAACAACCAGACAACATGCAGTTTTTACAAATATCTCTTAAAAACAATAACAACAAAAAACACAAACTCCAGAAACATTCTAAAATACTTCTTCTAAAAAATACAGTGTATAAATATGAAGAAAAATGCTTGAGTATGATAACTTTAATTACTTTAATTTAGAATAATGTACAAAATTTTTTTTGAGTAATGGAGGCAACAAGATAACATAATATTCACCTTTACATAGAGGGGTAGAGGTTATAATAGACAGGAAAATCAGCAAGAAATTATATAATTTCAAATTCATTTTTTCCATAGGTGTCCTAGTACTTAAGTCAATTCCTTGTGTTTTCCATTATAACGTAGCAGTCACGTAAATGACTATATGTTATTTTTCCCATAACTACTTATGTGGGAGGTGAGACTAGTGGCTCTGATTTACATCCAAGTGAGGAAAGGATATTCATTTAAGTTTCCCACATCCTGCATATTATTTTAAATTGCTGAGTTAAAGGCATCCACTCTTCTACTTGGTGTATGGCTTAATTTACTTGATATGCTTTGAGAAGAGAACCCCTGTGAACAGTATCTTTCTGAAACAAGCAGGTATTCTCAGTTTCTGATTTCCAGTAAGACTGCACACCTAACTTTTCAGCTCAGGAAGTACTGGCCATTCCCAGAAGCAGACATGAGTGTCTGGAAAATTTATACTAAGCTTCAGATGTTTCTGGAACTGAATAGATTTGAGAATTTTAAAGTTCCATTGGATCATGACAGGCAATTGTGCATCTTTTGTGGATTCAGTCCTATTTGCAATAGTTAGAGTGGTTTTACACAACTAGGATAATAAATGAAAGAGAAACCAATAATTACTGCCAAAAAATTAAAGATACAGTACAATAATAATGCAGTCCAAGAAGCACATTAATTGAAAAGTAAATGTATGCATGATGATCAGCTGCTCATGCAGTGTTGTGGCAACTCAAATTTCTCAGATATACTAACTTCAAAAAGTTAATAAACATGTAAAATTGAAGATGTAAGGACAGCCTTAACCAATGTACTAACAATGTACTAATCAACTACATGTACTACCTCATTATAAAAAAATCTCCTGCTGAATAAGTGCTGTAATTCTGAATTCTGAAATTGGTTAAGACTTCTCTATAGAAAATTAAAACTTACTAAAAATCTGTAAAGCAGCTTACTTGTCTAGTCTTCCTTCCTAGACCATATAAACCCAACCTGTTACAGAAGAGTAAAAACTCACTGTATTTTAAATAAACATGACTACCACATTGAAGGTATATACAAAGCAAACATCTTATATAGCTCTTAGCTAGGAGAAGGATCCAATAAAGATGAGACCCGTACTAAAAACTGAAACAATATTATTTGCACACATTCGGAGATTAGTTAAAATATACTTTACCTCTCCTGACATATCAGGTGCCATAGGAATGACTGGCCACAAAGAAGAGTAGATTCCAAAAAACACTATCCAAAGTGCTATGCTGCCCCAGATAGCTATATGGCTGAACTGTTAAAACAAACAAGGAAAAAAAGCAAACAACACAATCATCACAGATATATTATCATATAAAGATCTTTTCTACTTAGTACTTACAATGCATTTCTGATATACTGGGTGAAATTTCCATGCCTAGTATTAATTTAATTCTGTTACTTCAGTTAGCTATTTCTTAAAGCAAGATGATACTTTCAGCAGTAATGTCACTGAATTTTAAACCAATTTAAGCTCAGTTAGAACCTGTTTACAGTCACTTATTTTTTATAGTTTAAGGATTATTTTAAGCCTTATCACAAAGTCCTCATTTTTCAGTATTCAGCATTTTTATTTTTATATGTATATTCTGTCTTTCCATGCAGTTACCACAATTTAATTTGATACTGTGGGGAAGACCAGCAAATTGTAAGGACATAATATAATAAGTTAGAAAAAAAAACAAACAATTATTCATCCATCATATTTTATAGTGCATTTGAGAATATGATAAAGACATTTGCTTACCAAAGTCCAATATGAGGTCTCTAATCCCGCCTTCAAACACACAGTTAGAACCACAAACTTAAAAAGAAAGGGAAGGAGAGAGAGAAGAGGGATTCTTACTTAATGGCAATCTTACGTAACACATACAACATTGATTTGTTTGGTTATCTTTCAGGAGAACATAGAATAAAAGGTTTAATTATTTTCATACTTTATGTTGCATTTACTTGCATAAATGAAATGAGAGAAAGGATGATCAATGTCTTCAATTTAAATGGGATTTCGATAATAATATTCAACAAAGTGCTGTGTGTGTCAGTGCGCCTATGCAATAGGTTCGAATGCACCAATGCATTAGGATCCAAACCCAGGTTAGTAAAGCAAAGTGCAATAATTTCTATGGACCTGCAGAAATTATGGAATGGCCCTTCTGATTTAATAGAATCTACTCCAAAAACGTAGAACTCTCAGCAGCCTGGAAGTAAAATTCTTTTAGACCACAGGTAACTGTTTTTTCCCTCTTTTTGGTACATGTGTAAGTTTAGATCTGAGGTTTAAATGCCCATTTGAAATGACCATAGCAAAATGCCGGTATAAAAGTACATCCAAGTAATGAGCTAGTAAATACAGTACTGACAATTAGCTTCCACTAATAATCTTCATTCATTTTATCTAGAAAACCCTTCATTTATATTAAGAATCTTAAACGTTTCCCTTGCCTCCTAGAACTCTGCCTTTAACTGAGTTGATAGTTGCTGATTCTATGTCATTCTTCTTACACAGAAAGGTTTGTGAAAGCTGTAGTCCACTTCATCAGAGATGACAGCCACACTATAGCTATTGAGGAGATGACTACAACTGTCTACACAAAGACAGATTTGGAAGATCTAGATACAGATTCTCTTGAAGTTACTAACTATGCATACTGACTTCCTCCAGGATTATGGTTTTATTGCTCCCTTCTCCCCTTGATCCAAACTAACAATAGCTCACTGAATCCTACCCAGGAAACGAGAAATTAAACTCGTATTTTGTATAAAACATTGAGATACAAAGACCTCTCAAGAATAGTTGTACATATATTTTCATGGTACTCTACTCCTATTTGAAATTTATGTTTCAAGAAGTAGTTTCAGGACAAGATATGAATCTGTGCATGTCCTGGACTTTGTTCATGGATCCAAAGAACCTATATTAATTTCTGAATCCCTTTACTACTGATTTTTGCACAAGTGATGAATGTAGACTTCTTAAAAATGGATTAAAAGCAGTAAGAAGAATGAAGGATAACTTAGCCCTATTATTTTGATTTTCCAAAACAGTGAGTGACAACTGTCAGTGTACATACAACTTCACATTGCAAAAATTTTTTCCTCCCTCAGAATTTGAAAATCTCTCAAATCTTCATGTGTGCTCCAGACCTCCTTGAATTCCTTCCTGTGCAAGGACAGGAATACATCAACTGCAGTGATCCTCCCTCCCAAAACTTTCAATGTAAAAGGAAGGAAAATGTGGAACCTGGAAAGCAAATGAAAAAGCAGGTTGTTCTGGACTTATAATGGTGAAATAATGGTTTCTTGGGAATTCTTGGCCATTCTGTAGGTTAATAACATGCCATTAGATTCTTAAGATGGTGAAATTTCAGCTCTCCAAGTTGAAAACCAGTTACAGAAGGCGACAGAAGAATTGCACTGTCAGTTGTGACCTCTGTTTTAGCATTTATGGGTACAGCTTGACAAAGAGTAATGAGCAGCTCCATGTTACTATATTGAAATTATCAGAAGTTAACTGATTTCTCAAGGCAGTGGAAATGTTACTGTAAATCTGAAAAACAAAGCTTTAATGTTTATGAGTCACCCGATATCACAGATGACACCCAGATGTTCTCCACTACCCTAAGATTTCAAGACTCAGCCATTAGTTGATGGGCGACAGTCCAAATGACAGCACTTTTTGAACATCCAGTTCCATAGTATCTAGTGTAATCCACTAAACTCTCAGTACAGCATACGGAACTTGTTTTCTCCTGGTGCCAAGCCTGGCTTTCAGAGGGAAAAACAGCAGAATTACTAGTTAGGATGAATTTCGGAGATCGTTTCAGGATATAACTTCAGCTGTGGTTGCAGCGCTATGTTGAGTAATTCGGTTTAACAAGTGTACACGGCTAATCCACTACATATGACGGCCACTGTAATGAATGCTTTAAGGGTGAAAGTGGATGCTGGCTGTCAGAAATCTTGGCTCAGGTCCTAGGATAGGTGTCGTTATGCAAGTCATGTATACATACGTAAAACTCACAAAATAAACTAGCTGAACTGAGCCAGGTTGCAATTTGTAGGTAAAGTAAATAATGAAATATCCATAGGGTCCAAACCTGGTGCAGAGAACCTCTCTCCCCAAGAAAAACCTGTTTCACTTTAAGTAACAGGTTATTCTAGTAGATACTCTTTTGAAGTATTTCTCAATATTGGAGAAAGCAGTGACAGACAATCAGATAAATGACTGACTTCTAAACTCTCTGGTGTTACAAGATCATAATACAAATAGGTGATTTATGTCAGTTGAGCTACAACAGTCAGGACTGAGCTATGACAATGACTGTGACCTTACATCTTAATAAAATTAAGACTTGCACAGGAAACACTTACCCAGGATATTCAATCCATCCCTAATGGAGATCAGTTCATCATATGACAGACTGCATGATCAAACATGACTACTGCTGATAAAATGTGCTATGCTTGCCTTTTGGACAGGAAAAGTATAGAATGGATGAACTTTTAACAGAATGTGTTAACAAAGAATTCTTCAGTGTGGCCTGAGACAAACAGTTTAAAGTCCTTGTACAGACTGGCAGAAGAAACATTTTATTTTAACTGCCACACCAGTAGGAAATGCACAGATTGGGCTCTGGTTATTTTCTTTATGTTCTCACATGGAAGTAAAAGGAACAGGATTGCATGTGCCCTTGCTAAGAAGGATGATGGTACTCTTGGGTGCATTACATAAAATATTGCCAGCAGTTCAAGAGACGTGATTCTTCTTCTCTACTCAGCATTGGTGAGGCTGCACCTGGAGTACTACGTTCAGTTCTGGCCTGCCCAGTATAAGAGACACCTGGACATATGGGAAAAAAGTCCAATGGAGGGCCACCAAGATGTCCAAAGGACTGGAGCACCTCTCCTAGGAGAAGAGGATGAGAGAGCTTGGGCTGTTCAGCCTGGAGAAGAGGAGGCTCAGAAGAGTGGGGGGACCTTATCAGTGTGTATAAATGCCTGAAGGGAGGGTGCAAAGAAGATGGAGCCAGGCCATTTTCAGTGGTGCCCAGTGACAGGACAAGAGGCAATGGGCACAAACTGGAGCACAGGAGGTTCTGTCTAAACATCAGGAAGCACTTTACTGTGAGGGTGAGAAGCCCTGGCACAGGCTTCCCAGAGAGGCTGTGGAGTTTCCTCCTCGGAGATGTTCAAAAGCCACCCGGACATGGTCCTGGGCACCCTGTTGTGGGTACCCCTGCTTGAGCAGGGGGGTTGAACCAGACACCCTCCAGAGGTCCCTACCAATCTCAACCAGTCTGCAATTCTGTGAAAAATTAATTACACTCAACTTTGAAGAACAGAGGAGAGTGAACACAAGTCTAATTCTGTTTCTCAGAGAGTTCCTGGAAAACCCTCACCTGTTGGTTAAGACTGATATCTAGTAAGTGATAAACAGGTATTTAGCTTCACCAATTTATTCAATGATACATAAAGATTAAAAGAAAAAACAATAATGACTAATAAGTACAAGTGTAAAAGAGGATTGCTGTTAGGTGTGGGTCAAGTGTAATTAACTCTGGCACTTTGGTTGCCTCGGAAGAAAGATCCTATGTCTTAGTTCCATGCAGCTATACCTTTCCTTCAAGTTCCTATTATTAATAACAGAGGAAGTACAGAACTGTATCTTCTTAAGTCCACAAACCAGCCCACATCCAGTAACCCAGGATTTCTCCAATGAGGAAACTTACCTTAAATTAAGCAGTGTATTAGTTTGGGAATTACAGTTCCTGCTATTTCAAAAATAGACAGTTTCCAGTAACAGAGAGATGCATGTTCTGCATCTTTATTTTATTAAACTACTCTGTTTTGGAATCTGGAATTAGAATGCAAAAGGTACTTCAAGGTTTTTCAAAAAGTCATCCAAGTGTAATTTCTTATTCTTAAGGTACTACAGTGAATCAGGTCTTCCATACAGAGAATTGCAAAAAAAAAACACCAAAAAAACCCCAAAAAAAATCTCAGTAAGAGTTAAAGATAGAGCCAATAAAGATAGTCAGCTGATAGAGCATTGTATAGCCATAGCAAGACTTACAGTATAAACAGTGTTTCCCAGAAGCAGATAATCTGAAGTTTTACCGTTGCCAAATACAGTACCTGGGAAAAGGAAACAGACACTTCAATATCCACGACAGCATTATATATATATAAACTCTTATTTTTGGTACGAAAGAGGTGGCAGCAGCTTCCAGAGGGTAATAACAGAGGTTTTCACCTTGAACTGTAGTAAACAGTAGGAGATCTACAAGTTTTACAATTTTTAGTACTTTAAAACTTTCAGTCAGTTCAGACTTCAGGAGGGCCACTTGCTGACTGTCAGCAGGTCAGTTCTAGCTCATGGGCTGCAAGCCTGAGAGGCCTGCATGGGAGTGCTCTCTCAGAAACCTCACAACCTTACCCAAATATCTCAGCTTTGCCGTTAACACATGAACTCCATTCTGCATCACTGCATACGCTCAAACGTTTCTGCATTGTGTAATGCATCAATCTCTCACATGGGTTAGCTACAGCTTTGAATTTGGATCGCAGTCTGGATTTGAGGCTGTGGTTTTAGTGTATGAATTAACATTTTGGGACCTCCTTTTTCCTGGGCTGTCTATGACCCTCTCCATGGCAATCAGCTGCCACTGAACATGCATCAAAATGGCTTTTTAGAGAAAACAGGCTGCTACCTACTTTCTGGTACTTATCAGAAGTCATTATAGAATACTGAAAAGTTTTTCCTTTAACGTTTTTGGGCACAAGCAGCTGTGACTGTCTCACTCTTTAAGGTCAACCACGTACGTACAGTTCCTAACATCATTCCTACAGTTCCAAAATGTCCATGAAAACATTTCTGTCACCTGTACCAGAGCAGACTGCCTGGTGGTTATCAGGGAAACTGAGATAACTACTAGATGTACAGAAAAGTTGCTGCATACACACTATTATTATTATTTAAATTGAAATTTTCTACAGTGTGGAAGCAAAACCAGCCCACCCCTACTGGAGCTCCCATACACACAAGTATTCCCAGAAACTGGAAAGAGTGCTTTCAGTCTGCTCTAACAAATACAGTGTTGTCTCCCAACTGTCCCATTTCCTTCTGCGTCTCAGGTGCATGTATGACAGCTGAGTGACAGCACTGAGCCATCCAAGATATCTCCCTTGCATCTGTCACAATCCTACTGATACAGATGTAAACTAATGGGTTGATAGGCAATAAAGGCTAGAAAATATAAGAGACAATGCAAAGAACTGTAGTAATTTATGATTTTTTAAGTACTTAACACAGATTATTATATAAAAATTACATAATTAAAAACAATTTTCTCCGTATTGTTTCAATTTACTTCAAACATATTTATATAGTTTTAGGTACATGATTACATGCATGTAATATTACTCCTACTTTTAAACTTACTTTAAGTAAAACATTTTAAATAGACTGCATCTGCTTGAGTTCTAGAAATGGTATCTTGACACTTGACCACACAAAACTGTTAGTATTAACAAAGCATTACTAAGAAAAAAAGGTATTTAGAAATTTAGTACCTTTGAAGATTTATATTTTTATTTTTTCATAACACTTACCGTGCTGGAGGGCTTTTAGTGGAAACCAAAACAGAATGAATGAGTGGAAGAGGCCATTTAAACAATGAACCCAGAAAACCTAAGGGAAAAGAGAAATCCATGAGAACCATTTGCAATAAACTAGCTCTGTGAACCCTGACCTTTCTTTTTATCTGTGTGTTAGATTCACAAAATGTGTTTCTGTCAGGCCACCACTGTGAAGTAATATAACTGACAGGCACTTTCTGCCTCTTAGCTCTTCATGGGTCATTTGTTTATTTTTTGTTTTGAAAAAAAGTGTGTATTATCTCCTCCTTTTAATTTCAAATCAGAAGGGAAATTAAAATGTATGCATATGGGAATACCATCAGAAAAAATAAGCTAAACCAGACAACTGGAACTATTGCTGCATTCTAATTAGGGAACTAAAATTACTTCAGTTTTTATAATTTACATCTCGTGTAATAAGAAATAACAGAACAATAACTCCAAGTTCTATGTATACCTGTCTACATATTTCCACATGTAAAGAAATCAGAAAAGGACAAATAATTATATCTTCTGAAGATTTCTCCTTACAAGCTCCATTCTTGAAGTGCACAGCTTCATCATATTGAACTTCCTTTAATGTGTTTGCTAAATAACTTGAATTTCACTTTCAAACTTATTTTATGTTTTATAAAAAAGTATTTTGAAAAGAACTGTATTAAGTTTAAGCAGAAACAGTCTACTGATGCTTTCTAAAATATATATCATACAAAGATATAAAAAGACTCACTCAAAAATATGTAACCTGTGTCCTTCAGGATAGCAATCGTTTTTTCATTAGCAATGCATTTGACAGTCATAGACTTTAGTGTAACTAACTAATGTGTATTATGAGTTAAGGTGTTCAAACAATTGAAATTAAGTTGCCTGCCTCACAACATTTTCCACAACATCTCAGCCCTTTGTTAGACTATACAACTACACTAGGCTGAATGATCCAATTTACACTCCACCACTTTGCACATTTGAACTTGTGCTGCTCATTAACCTTTGTCTCTCCCTCTTGCTATGTCATTACCAGAAGTTTTTATTTGACAGAAAGCACAGGTGGATGCAAGAAAAATTAGTTCTACTTTTCCATTTTCCTGACCAATTCTTATTGTCACATGCTAATCCTTTAACCTCTGTCATGACCTCATAACCTTTGATCCCTTTTACCATAACAAACATCTGCATCAACATTCAAGGCAGTCATGTTTCCAAATCTTTAACACCAACTATTCAACTTATATAGCTGGGAATTTTGTATACATTTACTCCTAATGAGCATTGTATGGGAACAGCCTCAGAATTTCCAATGAAGTCAACAATACATCTGTGCAATAATAAAAACTGTATTAGAGATATCATTTAAAAACAGAACAATCCAACAACTGTATCTCATGACATACATTATTGTATTCAAACTATCACAACACAGAAGCGATTGTAGCAATGGACCATGAAAAGTCTTGTATTTGTAAAGCATTCACAGTGACACAAGCTATTCCCTGGTTTCCTTACAATTTTCAGGTTTGTTTTTGTGGGTGAAAGGGAAGAAGAAGCAGAATCTAACATGCTTCTGTGAATGGGGATAGTTTAGACGAATAATTCTCTCCAATTTCATAATACAATTGGCACAGACATGAAGCTCAGAACGCTGCATCAGCTCTCCATATCTACTACAAATCATCACTTATAGGCATAGCTAATTCAGTGACAAACTAAAAATGTCTCCAAAGTACATTATGTAATGACATTACTTCAAATGTCCTAATTATATGTAGAAAAATCAAATTAAATCAAATTAGAAGGAGTTCATACAAACGTCACAGTATTCATGAAATTGCAGATTCAGGAAAAAGTTTAATTCTTTTAATACAGATTATTTATGGACAAATCTATTGAAACTGTGCATATTTTATATATAACCCCTACATTCTTGTCCAATTTCATCTCCAAGATGAATGTTGACCATTTTCTACCGAAAGTAGCCTCAGATTTCCTTTGATCCACATTGATGCATTTTTAACTGCCCCCAAGTATTTTTTTTTTCCAAATCTCAAAATTAAACCGTAAAATCACAATTCCAAATTGACAAAGAATAGTACCAAGTCCCTCCCTCTACAAATCTAATGACAGTTTTTATTGTCCTCTGCAACACTTCTCCACAGGCTTCAATAATCCATTTCCATATAACAGTACAAATACATACACACCAATGACAGAGAGGTCTAATCACTTCTGCCTGTAGAAGACAGCTTTATTGCCAGCGGAGGAAAAAAAACAGAGCTGAAAATAAATGCTTGCTGTCCCTTTCCATTTTTACTAAAATTGGATAAATACAATTTGTATCTTTTATAGACAATTATACATCTGGAAACAGTAGCAATAAAAATCCTCTCAATTTTTAACTATGAGAATATGTAGCACAGGAATAAAACAGATAATTATACTGAATTGCCATTAACTTCTGCTTTAATTACATTTGAATTTTTTTATCTACCTTGGTGTTAAAGTCCAGTGCATTTTGGGAAGTCTTATATAACTCAGGATATTTCAGCATGTTTTCTTTCCGGCAAGATCTCTCAAATATTCCAAGAGTTAGTGGAGGCATTGCTGTAAACATCTAGAATATAGATTAAAAAAAAAAAAAACACAACAAAAACTTGAGAGGTAAGAACTTGCTTAAGGATTGCTTGATAGTTGCTTACTCAAGAAACTTTTATAATTATGGTCCAAAATGAAAACACAAAAATCATCTTACCACATTGTAAAGACCTATACACCATCTTTCAAAAAGAATTTGTCCAGAAAAGCCATTGACAAAAGCAAACCAGATCTGAAAAAGAGGAGAACCATATTACTCAAATGTCTTGCAAGGTCTGATAAGCAGATTTTTCTTTGGCTTCACAAAAAGGGGTATTCCTAGAACACATTTACAGCACAGTTGAGAATGTTCTGGTTTAAACCTATATGAAAAAAGTCGTACAAAAACAACATGCTTTCAGAACAGATGATGGGCAATCTAGTCCAGTATGTGAGCAATTCTATCTAAATATGAAAGCATTTCAGGGAGGTACCTATTTTCAGAAGGAATTTTCTATTCTTTAAGCATTTAAGAGTAATTTAGCTCACTGCATTTGTATTGTATTGTAAGTCTTAATGAATTCTGAGAAACATAGAGGAAATAAAAAAGAGGAAACACCTACAGAGGCACTCATCTTCTAATCGTTAACAAACCTCCTAACTTACAGAATTCTTACAGCAAGCTGTAGTTTGGAACTGAAAACTATTACAAATACTCCTTTCGCATAGAAGCAACTCATGAGATCATGAGGCTTTACCAGAGCACTAAATCAACTAAAATGTAATAAATAAGCACTGACTCAGTTACAGAATATTGTAGAGGCAGTTGGAAATCTCTTCTGTTTTGTAAGTTTTATCACTTTTTGCTTAATGAATAAAAAATTTAATTTGAAAAGAAAGATGACACACTTTCTCATGTTTTTCAGCACCAGCATACAGCATGACCACCTTATACTTCTTACTTCATGTTTATATTAGCTCAATGACAGAGTGGAGAAGAAGCATGTCACTGTGCAGAGACTGCTACAGTGCACATTTCAGACGACTTCATTATGAAAGTATGAATTACTACAAATTAACTGTTTATCAGTATGTACACAGGCTGGCATCCAGACAACCAGATCCTATGAACAAACTCATATTCTTTTATCACACGGAGGAATGTCTGAACATTTTTGTAAATACTTTGAGATAGAAAAAGAATGGAAGTTAGCAACTATTAGCACTAAAAAGGAGAATAATAATCTAGTTAAAACTGCTGTTTGTATAACCAATAAAAAAGTAAATTTTTTATGTCCAATTATTGGAACATGACTTTGTACAAAATTACAAACATTAGAGCCTACAATACAAAGATATAAAATACAATGAAGTTTTAGAAGTCTTCTTTAGAAGTCTTCTTAACTTAATGCTAAGTTACTTTTGTTGCAACAAGCATTCTACTTTTTTATGTTACAGTGTATTAATGGAAAAAGCAATATTATTTTACAGAATTGCTTTATAGCAGTTGATGAATCAGATTTTTATTAAATCCTGTGTATTTTCATTTTGGATTTTTGAAGCAGGAGTTACGATTCCACTGTGGTAAATGTAGAAGACATTTACTAGCAGCATTTTCTCAGCAGTTGAGTAGGAGGGAATGAGTGTTTGTTCATCACTAAACATCAGCACAAGTTTTTTGATATTTTACATTAAGCTAAAAGCGTGAATCTAATCCCGAACCTCATCACTACTGTTGGATACAAGTTGTGCTCCTCAACCACCTTCTCTCTTTTCAACCTTCTGATTACAAGGAGTTCCTACATTATTTTACTCCCAAATAGGAAGATGGCTCTTGAGAGGGGAATGAAGGACAGACACCATTACATGATTTACTCCTTTTTAAGATTCTTAATTTGAAAGGGTTTAGGTGATGGAAAAGGACTGTATTAATAAAGAATACATGACTCAGTAACCAGGCATAAACATATACACCTCTTTGCTGGTAATTTCAGGCAGTTTAACAGAAGTACAACACTAGAAATAAAATAAAACAAGTAGACATATATTTGAGCTGTCATAACCAAGGAGTATTTGTAAAACAAAAACAAAGAAAAAAAAACCATTAACTTTCTGTTGTGATTTTGCTAGGCCTAAGTACATATAGTGAATCTATTCCACATATTCTCTATTACTAAATGTAAGTGATGCTAAGTGACAGTTTTAAAGAAATACAAGTATTTTAATTTACCATGAAATGCCATATATTAAGTTGCTAACAAGGCTCTTTGAAATGTTAGGTAGCACTTCATTCCTCAAATAACCTGTTGCTTTCAGTTTTATTTTGTACATAATTTAAGTTAAATTTTTCAAGCTATTAGAACTCTGAAAACTGCAGTTTTACTGTAGAGTTGTAAAGAAATCCTGTAACGAATAACATTAGCTTCCTGAAAGCTTAGCATTTACTTTCTTCCAAAGAAAGCACATAAGTTACAGGCATTTCAGTTAAAACTTTCAGTGTAATAAGGAACTGGCACAACTCTTGGTCAGAATTCCAGATACAGTCCAGGAAGAAATGAAGTTTGGGTTCTAAAGTTCATGCTGAATCTATCAACAAAATGGGTAGAGAACCCTTCAAATGTAGCTAAAAATCAGTGCCCTCTAGTAGAAACCCTACTATTTAGTGGAATACCAGATAGACTGCTATAAGAGAGAGTATTTTAAATATCTAAGAAGAAACATGGATTTGCTTCTGTTTACAAGACAGTATTTGAATATTCATGTTAAGAATAGCTATGGCTCCAAAACAATTAGCAGCTCCGTACAGGGTAGAGGTTAAGGGGAAGTAGAAGCAATGGTAAGTACAGCCCTCATCTCAAACTGTAAGAGGGGAGGAAAGTAAGTCAGATACTTACCCTAACTTCTGAACCTTTGACCCTAGCAAACACCACCCTTAACCTTACATGACAAACTCTACAGAGATGAGTACAGTATTAATAGTGACAAAAAACAGTTTCTTGGTTCACAGTTGGAAATTTAATTATGGACAAGTGTGTTTCATCCTGATTATGATGGAGAATGAAGGCAGCTGTACAGGCAAAATATGACATATTGTACATCATGGTAATTTGGGGGCAGATGCAGATACCTAGGGCGCATGCCCTAAGCAAACTGCTCAAATTACTAATCAAGCACCCCTGCAACAGAAGGAAAGAAGATGGGTGTCTCTGAGAAGCAATTTAGACTGTAAGTTGGGAAGAAGTTCAGATCATTTTGTAGTTCAGTGGTACAGAACTTCTTTGGAAATGAAGGACTTAGCTTTATAGGCTATGCAAAATGAGATGGACCTTGATGCAGGTCTTTACATTGCTAAGTTTTCAAACCATGTAATACAAGAAGGGGGGCACAAACACTGCAGTCTGTATACATACATAACGTCTGCATTCAGTGTATAACTTCTAATGTTATGGGGACTACTCCTACACTAAAGATGAGGTACATATTTAATTATCTATTGAATCATAACAGAGTGGAAGAAAAGTTATTACTGACCGCTTCTAGTTTCTTATCAATAGGAGTTTAAATGTTGATAAACACTAATCAGTGTGCATGAAGTACTACTTTAAACCCTTAGTATTTTCTAAACCAAGAAACTAATGGCACTTATTTCATATCATCCCATAATTGCCTAGGAAAAAGGCTGCATTTTAGATTACATGGAATCTATTATGTTACTCATTTGATTAACACTGAGCAGACATTAAAAAATATAACACACACACATTAAGTAATGGTAGGTATTATTAATTATTGTCAGCTAATAAAAAGAAATTTTAAACAAACAAAAACTTCCAGACATGCCTTTCAGAGTATTATTTTCTAAAATCCAAGACAGAAGAGGTGTGGTCACAAAAGCTCCACAGACGTTTTCCTGATGTAGCATTTCTGCATATTAAGCAGCAGCTTACAAATACTCATTGAGCTCTCTGCTCCCACGCCTGATCTGTACAAAAAACTGAAAAGCGAGATTCAAGACTGGCAGTTGTCCCTTCCAAAGACATTCAATGATGAATTTCTGCCCATTCATTCACAGTATTGACATGAGCTATTAACATCTGTGAAAGATTTTGAGCTGACAAATGTTGGGTACGTAGGAATTGAAGTAGAAGTCTTCTTGTCTTCCAGAAAGGGTGTATATTATATATAAAGGGTCATAATCCGCATAAAAATGATCTCTTTGCCCTTCCATCTGTTCAGCAGGTAGAGACTACTTTTTCTATTATTTTGTATTTTTCCTCTATGATGCCTGTACCTTGCATTTAAGTTTATCAGAAAGAATACAAGTGGTGGGATATTTATATTTTCTTTAAGTTATAAATTTAAATATGTTTGCAGGTGACAATGACATTTAGACAAATTAAGAAAAACAAGGAATATTTTCTAACTCCCAGCTTCATAAGTTTTTCTGTAAACTCAAAGTATACATTAATAGTGCTTTGACTAAAATGTTGAACAATTTAAAAAAAAATTAAGTATTGAGATAAGAGCTACTGCTAATGAGTACTTTTAAAAGTAAGATCATTTAATTAGATATTTTTAAGTTTTTCTAAAGAGTCAATAAACTTGTTGCTACTTGCATTGAAATTTATTTACATTAATAACATAAAGAGGAAACGGAAAATTTAGAAAAATTTAAAAATATGTTAAGAAAAATGCATACTTTCTGGTTACACTTACACAGAATGTATTTTTTATATTTATAACTATAATAAAATACAAAGTTGTAAGTATTTTCAGATATTGCAACAGTATAGGATCACCAACATAAATATCAAAATCAAAAATATTAACCTAATGTTTAGATCGTGTCTAAGAGAAATAGTTTTGCATTTTTAACCCATAGTATCATTGTTAATTTAAAGTTTGAATCAAATATAAATATTATTATTAGACATATTTGGTTATAAGAAAGCAAGGAAGAAGAAAGGAAGAGACTGTTGAAAGGAAGAAGAACAGTAAATGAAGGAGGAAAAACATTTAAAAAAACTGTTAAAAGGTATGTTGAAAATTGTAAGGTTGCAACATGGTCATGAAAACTACAGCTGTACATGCTGTCTTAACTATACAAACCAATAGGTGCACATTTGTCACAGCACAGTCCTCTCATACTACTGTATTTTTCTCAAGATCCCACTCTGCTTAAAATCTCAGGTGAGAAAACTAGGCCAGCTACTTTAAGGAAAGTATTCACTTCATAAAATAGAGTCTAAAGAGGCATGGTTACCACAACAACAAGTAAAAAGTATGCCTCTGTGTAATTAAGCATGTATATAAAAACCCTAAAGATTGTTCTGAACAGCATCGTGAAGTTCAACGGTGACCTGAAAAAGGTCTTCAGTTTGCAAATTAGACAGTTAATGACATCTGCTTTATAAAGAGCTTAAGTGTACAAACCTCTTGGTAAATTTAAGGCTGCTTAGGTACTGAAATGATATGAGAGGTACAGATTTTTAATAAGTATGATGCAGTACAAATATAATACTACATATTTAGTACTTAGCAATAAGACTACTGCTGGGATTTTTTAAAGTAAAAAATAATCATTCTAATATTCATCAGCTTATTGAAGATTCAGTATTAGTGTTTACTGACATTTAAATGCTTCTTAAAAATCATATAGAATAATCGGAAGCTCAAAATAACAATTTTATAAAGTAAAATTTACTATACTGTAAAATTACCTCAATGATATAAAGGACTATGTTCTTGTAGAAACAATACAAGATGCATTTAGCTACTCTGTTATAATTCCAGGCACCGTGAACCAACAACAAGTTCTTCAAATACTTGAACTGCAAAAAATGGGAAACAAACATACATTTAGAACATGTATAGACTGATATTAATCCAATATTAAACTTTACTGTTACTATTTTTTACTTTTATTATAAGTTTGCTATTAAACTTTACTTTTACATTTTACAGTGTAATGACTTACCTGAGCAATTGAGTAGTCTGAAGAATTAGCAGCCTGTAGACCTTCATTTCCACTAATACCAACACCAACATGTGCTGTTTGTATCATACTAACATCATTTGCTCCATCACCAATTGCTAGAGTTACTACCTTAACTTGTTTTTTGACCATTTCTACAACTTCAGATTTTTGAAGTGGAGATACCCTAAGGTATAACAGGGAAAAAAAAATAACACAGAACGTTCAAATGAATGCACTTGCAAAACATACATTATTCCTTAAAAAGGCAATAAAAACAGGTTAACTAACATCCCAGTCACTGACATCATCTTGTTGGTGGCCTTTAGGCTATATGCTAAAAGCATATTTCCTAAAAAATTCACAGAAACCTTGAATTTGTGGAAGCAATACATTAATAGGACTAGAAATATACAAATCAAACAGCAATGGGCCCCTAAAATGCAGTACTGGAAGAAACCCCAACATTGCCACTAACAGTATTAACTTTGCGTAACTGTAGATTGTTTCATATTTAACTTTTATGATTTTTACCTTCCTCTGTTAAAATATTTATTTTATAAATAAATAATAAGATTTTTAAAAGAGAGATGTCAGATGACAGGACAAATGTCAGATGAGGAACAAATGACAAGTGTGTCTATGCTTCCCTTTGCTCACATACAGTATTCTAATCCTCACTGGGTTTCAGTAACGTCCTTGTAGCAATTCTAGTTCTCCTCTCCAAGTATCAGAGAACAGCTTTTCACAGGTCAATGTGGGTGATGCCCCATCAGCTGAAAAGAAACCCAATTCCTATTCTGTGCTAATTAAGTAAAATTTCTTAATCTTTAAGTGCAACAAGTCAGAAAAAGGTTGCATAAAATTTAATTGTAAAAAAATAAAATAAAACATGAAAAATAATACAGACTTTGCATGGAAGGTAGCTATTTAGTTACTTTAATCATCAGCTTATATAACACATGCTATTAGATTTTTGAGAAGGGTACTTGGGAGGTGTACAAACTTGTGGTGAATTTGGGATGAAAGCTTCTGGACAACAATCCCTCAAAAGAATTCTTATGGTCTAAGCATATCAAGAGGTATTTCTAAGAATTTTTTTTTTAATTTTATTTGAACACTGCTGATGAGTCTCAAGACCAGCCCTATCCAGCTGCAGAAGATTCCTTAACTGAGAACTTTTTAATCTTTTCAACTTTCCAGGAACAGCGGCTTATTTCCCTTTCAGAAAACATTACAGAGGCAGCTGGAGGATGGCACTTTCATTGCCAGGTGAAAGCAAAAGTGTTCACTGGATACACCTGAATTTATGAAACCAATAAAAAAATACCTTCCATTCAATTTGTTTACTCTTAGCTGTACATTTTTACTACAGAATAATCAATTCAACGTTCTTGTTGCACACATTAGTCAGAAGCCAATACAGAGTTGGAATTTAGTTTGTCTAAGTCTTTAAGGCAAACATCTGCTTGGAATTAATAACATACGCAGTTTTTTGAAGTGAAATGTCTACTGAGTATTTGTCAGCTTCATCTATGTTATGGCTACTCTTACTAAGAATTCATTGGTAATAAATGCCTCTGAACAAGTGAACACAGTCTGAAAACTTCAAAGAAAGTGATGTAATTTGTACTTTTAAAACCGACTGCTGAAAATTTTCAGTGCTTTTACATGGATGGAAAAGAGGCCTATGCTTTCATTTAGTCAGGATGACATATTTAAGGGATTTACATTAACTTAAAATGATTTTTGTTTTCAGAAAAAAAGTTTTTTGTTTTCATGCTCAGAAACAAGGAAAAGCAATTTTATTTATGGAAGATGGAGCATGAACAGAAAAAAATATTTTGATAGAACTTTGATTTTTGTGAAACGTGATATTAAAAATGCACATACTAGAACAGTGAGTGCTACAAGCAAATATTTTAGTTTGAAACCTGCAGCCAATTTTTAAACAACCACAAAGTATGTCAGAGCATATACCTAGACATGCATTGAAACCAGATGATCTAAATGTATTATGGAAATACAGAAGGGGTAAGGAAAATGCTACTAGAACAGAGACCTTCCTTTTGTTGTTTTATCACAGAAAAGTTAGCAATAAAGGGCAACTACACATACAAAATACACTAGAATGGTTTCATAGTTCAAAACAACAATAATGTCTCTTCAAACAGCACGAAAGATAGTTTCAAATCGAGGAAAGAAGAAAAAGGAACAGTGTTGACATAGCAGTTCTACACCCATCTACTGCTTGTTATTTGTTATAATGAGCAAAACTGGAAACAACAAAACAAGTACAAAACTCCAACTTTCCGTCATTGCCATCAGAAGCATGTTTATACACAGAATAAACTGTGATCAGTGTAAGACCTTAGTTTGAAGAAGTGTTTCATCTGGGAGCTTGGCTACAAAGCTAAGGCTTAAAAATAAAAAAAAAAAACCTAAAAAGTCACAAGCAGAACACACTACTTGACAGAAAGTATAGGAAGATCATATGATCCAGGTATTTCTTTGGATGCTATAAACCCATTTACTTTTCCTTTTGCAAGGCAGAAAAATAGCTCTACTTTGAACATACCCATTTTGAGATGAAAGTTTTATTTTAATGAATATCATTAAACTCTGTACCTGAACACAAGCACCTTCTACTTACTTATTAATCAAAAGACAGCCTACTAAGGTATATTTACAACAGTTTTTGCATTTGCGCACTCCACGCCTCTTCCTTCAGATAGATAATAAAATAGGTAGATAATAGGCAAGAAGCTTAATTTATTGAAGGAAGATCTGAATTTTGGAAGAAGTGATGCTGAATTCCAAGAATTACTTTGTTCTTGTACAAAATCCAGACTTCCTTTTCCATAGATTCTTTTTCTAAAGCAATTATAATCAGAGTACCCTACATAAAACAAAATGGAACTGCATGTAACCAACACACAGACATCTCTAAAACTTCCAGAAATACATTAACTCTGAAAACTCACATTTATGGCACTTTTATATTGAGAAACAGCAGGATATTGGGATTGTAGACAAGCCTGAATACTTTGTTTCTGAATTTACTACTCGTGTTTTAATATACCCACCAGCTTTTTCCATACTACTACAGAGGTTAAAATAGTGAAAAATGTTCTGAGAACATTAACTGGCTATCCTTGTAATAGTTACCTCAGACACTGATGAAAATAACAGCTATTTCCACAGTTCTGGATTTTTTTATTGCATTTCTAATAAAGATATCCTATCTGTGTTGCCAATGATCTTGTAAAGAAAAGTCCTCGCTTCTGCTGACAGATAAATCGCTTGGGCTAAGCCAAGTTCTTTGAAAGTCAACAGGAGCAGTTCTTATTTATCTAGCTACTAATCACCCAACTTCCCTTTTAGTTCAGTCATTCGAATGTAGAAGAGGTGATGTACTACTCAGGAGATGTTTGTGGTTTTTGTGTTTAAAGCCGTAAAAATGCAAGTAGGCCCCAAAACACACAAGCTATCAATTATACAGTCCTTCCTTAATATAAATACAAGAATGTTAAAAGGCAAGCCAAACTGCTTTTATATTGTTTATGTTTGAAAAATGTATGTATTTCTCTTTAATTGCAAAAAAGTTCCCTTGTTAAGGTAAGCCAAGAGCTCCAATAGCTGATGTTTACAGGAAAAGATTAAATGCGTGATTGCATTACAAGAACTCCAAAACAATTAGGAATAATAGTAGTAATAATAAAAAGGTGTTTCCATCAACTTCAGGAAATACAAATCACTCAGCATAGTACCTTTAACATTTCTGTGCACTTTCTGTACAGTGTAATCTGTGACTTAGAGAAAAGGCAGGGTTATAAAATCTTGCCTATGGAGAAAACTCTACAAAAGAAACCAGATGTACTGAAACCTGCAGTTAACTGCAGTAACAATTTAAGGTTAAGATCAGTGTCTTAATCTTGCTGAGACTATTCTTTATGGATAACATGATTTTCCTGCATATATGCAACGTCAGTAACTTGGTTTGGCAGGTATACTCCTGTTTCAGGCTTCACTACAGAAATATTTTGCTTGAATGATTGTATTTGAGAATGTTAGCAACTATGTTTTTTTATTCCATAGTTAGAAGACATGGATATAAATATTTGCTCTGACACAGAAACAGTTTTTTAATTATTATTTGTCAATAAAAATATTGTAGAGAAAGAATAACGTCAACCTTACCTGCAACAAATAACCGCTTTGCATGACAAAGCCAAATCCAGGAAATACTGTCTCACTCCAAATGTCAAAGCATATTTCAGAGATTTACCGTCAATGATGAGAGCAAAATCATTTTCCTTCCTTAAAGCATCTCCAAGAGTACTGCAATGATGGCTAAGCGTCTCTCTTGTTCCCTATTGCACAAAAAATGTGTTGATTATTTTTAATTCCTACTATTTGTAGGTCTAATAATTCCTTCAGCAATCAGAAACACTGGCATACACTTGAGGAAATTTTCTTTTGATAATGCTATCAAATAGATGGTATCCATTAAAAAACAATTTGCAAATTTGCAGCAGTTGTGCCATTAGAAACCACAGTACAAAAGGTATGTAGGATTGCTCTCACCCTGCCAAAAATATCTAAATTGCTGTGGAACTTCTAATGCCCTTTGAATGGCAATAATAGTTGCATAAATGATTGCAAAAAGATATTACTAAAATACGTCTTCTTTATTTCTATGGAAAGGAAAACTCACATACATAGATACTGCAAGAAAAAAATTTTGTTCACAATTATAAAAAAAAAGGTCCTAAACATTTTGAAAAAAAGTAAAGAAAATTTCAAAGATGGTTCACAATACAATTACATGCATTATAACCAAAAGCTCTAGCTATCAGATTAAATTTACATTTTAAGGTAAGGCAGCATCAACTACACATCATATTTTGCATTTTTTCAATTGCTAAAGGAATTTTGATTCACATTTGCTCATGTCACTGTTCTGTAAGGCAGTACTAAGAATTTCAGATTATATTCATTATTCATCTGTACTTATGCAGCAGTATTTTGTATTTAGGCTGCTTTGGGTAGGTCTGGTTAATTACAATACAGGTCTACCACAGAGTGACATGGAGTTTTCATGAAGAAAAAAAAATGCTTGTCATATGTTTTACAATGAATGGCCTTCATAGAGCTACAAGATTTTCTTCAAGAAAGATCAAAATTTATGCTTATAAAAAATTCAATCTAACAAACCGTCACATCCTATGACAACAATATAACAACCAAAAAATTGTGCTACTCCTGTGATATCAGGCATATGTAAATAGAATTTGGTGTAGCCATCTAAAAGGAAAACATCAAGGAGAATTACAAATCTCAAACACCCTGATATGAAACTTATGATACTGTTTTCCCACCCAACTTACTCCCATAATCTGGACATGCTGTTGTCTATGGTTTTGGCCTAATTGGCTTCTACTGGCCTTCTAAAGATTTATCTAAAGGTTTATCTAAAAGAAGATAAGGCTGATGGGAAATTCTGCACTTCAAGTTTCCTGTCTTCCCCTCTGTAGAAACTTCAAGGTAAAGGAGGTGCCACTGTGCCACTTTTTTTTTTTTTTAGTAACACTTCAAAACATCTTAAAAATGGACAACTTCTGTAACTATTTTGCGGAGTGTCTTCTTTTATTAAGAAATATTGCAATGTACAAAAAATATCAATTTTTCCTTATCTTCAGGGATTACTTAGCTTCTGACAACATTTAAACAACACAATAGCCTGTACCGGTAATATTCTTCTCATCTATTGTTTCTCCATCATACATTCAGTATAAACTCTCCTGTTTAAATTGCCCTTAATTTATTTTTTAATCACAAACAGACATGATGTCAGGTATTTCCAGGCATGCCACAGGTTAAACACCCACCCCCCCACCCCCCCAAAAAAAACACACTTCTGACACTACAAGTTACTTACCCCAGCTGTAAAATTCCTTTGCGGGTTCTATGCTCTATGTCAGCTCTATGCTGAAATCCAGTGCCTTCAATTAAAAGCATTACCAGAATATCCCTCATTTACTTCTACACCATTCCTATCAAGTGTTTCTCAGTGAAACTGAATGGCAATCAAACTATTTTCTAGTTTCAGTTTGAAGCTCACAACTGAAAGAATAAAACTATGTTTTCTGTCCATGACTAACAGTACTATACTGACATTTAGCAGCCCAAGAAGTTAATGTGGAGGCAAAAATCAATTCCAGTGTTCTTTTATGTAAGAACTTACTACCAAAATCACATTTTGTTTGTGAAGCTAAGATGATGTTCCTGGGAGCGGAGTCTCAATACAAATAATGTTGCAAAAAAATAGAAATATTTAAATGTTTTCTGGAAGTGATTCCAGTTCTACTTCACCTAAGGGATGCTAAAATGGGTGGGTGGGTGAACTTATTTTTCTTTTAATTCCATAAATAAGGGTATTTCTTCATACAAAGATCTCTTTCTACAGCATATTTTTTGGAGACAGTTCATGGAGCTGGGACAAAACTAAACAAACTTTTTTTTAAACTCTGATTTCCTGTGTTTTGCATGCTAAGGTTGTAATAATGACCAAACTGAGGATACATTTGTTCTGTTAACTGTTTTACATGTCTTAGGGACAGGGGACACTGCCTGTCCCTGAAGGATCAGCATTGAGCTAGCTCCTTTTTAGAAAACACCACTGGTATATAAGAGATATTGTGCTATAACTATAACAGCAAAGGCAAGAAGAATCCAGTATCACTGCAATGCCATAAAACAGTTCTCTAAGGTTGTAACCACACAGGTCCCACTACACTGTGGGGCAGGGAAGTTCTGGGCAGTCCAAGATTCTTACAACATGATACCATTTGTTCTCTAAGGTTTCATGGCTGCTTAGCTCCTCCTGTACTGAGGGAACTGGGTTGTCCAGCAGCCCTCAAGGAAGCACAGTTCCACTGCACGGTAGGGCAGAGTCTCAGTATGAACGATCTAAGCTGCTAAAAAGCCAAAGTTTTGGCCAATATCCCTTAAAAGATAATATTACAACTAATTATTATGGCCTCTTGCCAGCTGTTTTGGCATGCAGAAAAGAAATAGAAATTGCATCCACCCTTACAGCTGCATTGACTGAAGGCTCTGTGATCACAGCACCTCTCTCACCATCTTCGGAGGCCCACTTTGCTCCCACAGAGATTTCAAGGCAAATTTTGACTCAACCAGTCACACTAAAAATAGAGACTGACATCCATTCACAACCATACAAGCAAGGAAAAACCCACAGGTAGGAGACAAGGTATATATTAACCAAACGGTGAAACATACACCATCAAATAAGGAAGAAAGCTTTTAACACAGCCACTTGTTAAAATATTGGCACACATTTATTATTATTATTATTATTATTATTATTATTATTTTAAATAAACCTCACCTCTTGCCCTGAAACTGATTACCACATTTACTTATTCCTGAAAAAACATGACGTATATCTTCGGCACAGATGGATTTGCAAGTGACCAGTTTGCAAATGCAATTTCAGTTGCCATGACATCTCCATTCCCATGTAATGGGAACTTACTTCATGCATGCAGAGAAAGGAACTCTTGATCTCTACACAATCTAGATACTTCAGTTTGAATACCATTATTCAGTATTCAAATTCAGTTTGAGTACCATTATCATATTAGATAATACAGTTTAAGAATAAAAAAAAATATACATTTTAAAAATACATTGCTTAAAGTATATTCATTCACATTTTTTAGTCATCACACTAGAAATAGTTAACGTGCAATGCTTGGTTTCTGAGTTTTTATTGGACTCCTTTTAGAAGTTAAATAAAACCACCTCACTTTATTTCATGACATATGAAGACATACAAAATAGTCAATTCTTTGTATTTCAAATCCATTGATTAAGTATTGCAATAGTTCTGAAATCCATTAGTCTATGTATTATTAATTCTTACAGATTGGTTGAGGATTGAAAAACTCAAAAATTAAGGGTTTGAATCAAAAAGTTTTTATTTTTTTCATACCAACAATCGGTGATCACAACCCTTCATAAGCTATTCAAATAAGTAAACTAAGAAAAGAAGAAAATCGCCTCTCTCACAAGCTATTAGTGTCAAAAGTTGCTTACTGTATCAGACTGGTTCCAAACATTAATGAATAGCTGCTGCCTGTTCTGTGTTTGGGGTTTTATTTTCAATTTTTATCAGGAAAAATATATTGCTTAAAATAGGTCATATTTAAAATAAAGTTATTGTGATTAAGTTCACACTGCAAAGTTGAAAACGTTATTTTAAGTTGCTCAAAATATTTAAATAAATACTTAATTAAAAAAAGGAGAAAGTATTTTTAAGTCATGTTATAGCCTACTTTTACATGCCAGCACTGAATGCTCCAGTTAAGGCATTCCCCTCTTGCTGATTCCCATACTTCCCTTTCACTTTTCTCTCCCTTTCTTTCCCTAAGTCCAGTCTTAAGCAACCCAAATAACATAGAGTAAGGTAAGCTTAGTATAATGGTTTTTCCTGAAGCCTTTTCGACAGTAATTTTTCCTGATGAGGGAATTCTTCCACTTTTAAGCTCATTTAATGCTCCCTTAGAGGTAATAACAAGAATTATGTTTCCCCCTCCTTCTCATGGGATTTTTCACTTAACCTTGCATTCTTACCTTATCGAAAGAATCTCTTCTCTGTGAAGCGCTGTTGGTGGTTTTAACCCTTACCTGTACTTCAAGATCTGATTACAATTCCAGCTGTTAAACTACACAAGTACTTTTTGCCAGATACTAGGTATGTAAAGACCAGCATTAGAAATAAACTCAGAATTAGTTTGTTTGGGTACTACTACAAGCACCTAGCTTTGTGCCTGGATGGATAGAGTCATTACACTATATGGAATTAGCTTGGTAATCATTCTGAAGTCTATTTGTTTATTAGATACACTTTGTTTCTGGCAGTCATAGCCAAGTTTTGCAGTTATTCATCAACATTTTGTAACAGAGGCCGTGCTGTCTTCCAGTTGAGCAATCCAAAACTGAGAAGACTAAAAAACAAAACACCCCCTCCCTGCCCTGAACAAACAAACAAAAGGAGTCCTCCCCCCCAGTGGTTTAGCAGAATTTTCTGTATTTGTCCAGATAAATGAATGCTCCAAGTTATTTTTCAAACCACTTCAAACATGATATCTTGATATTTTAAGCAGTAAAAAAACCCACAATGTTTCATTAACTGAAAACTTCATGTTTTACTTACGTCAAGCGAGCCTTCATTTATAACAATTAGTCCCATGTTCTTTCTCAAAAGTTTACAGGAGTGACCTGTTAAAAACATTTTGTTTTCAACAATTTGTTTCACTAAGTCCATTAAAATGTAACAAAGCGTTTTTTTCCTTTATTTATTTATTTTTCTTCTGTAGGGGACAGAAGACTGCCCCATCTGAAATGACTGGTAAAAAAAAAATACTTTACATTCTATAAGAATTAGACATACAGGTAGTACACCAGAATGGTCAGAACTTTCCTTGTTGCAGTTTGTGACTGTTGTTTCTTGTCCTTGTGCTGAGCACCTCTGACTAAAGCACATATTTTCTGTAAATTCCTTTCAGGTAGTTGAAAACAGCAAATAGATCTCCCTTAACTTTGGAAATCTTTGGAATGCAAGCTGCATTCCCATTCTTTTCTGTTATCTTTGATGCTTTAAGCAGAATTTGTGCTATGAGCTAGTAATGATGCAGGCCCAGACAAATAAATATATGCTATTATTCATAAAAAAAATAACAATATTGGTACAAAATGGATTTCCTAAAACCTGAAAGGTTTGTTTGAAAACATTGAAAAATTTGTTTGAAAAACAAATGAAAATAACCACAAACTGACTGTATCACGGGCACATATAAAGTTATTTAAGATTAAAGATAATAATACTAAAAAGAAACCATATAATCAAAATTACATTTTAGGGCACACTTAGGCTGCTTATTACTGAAATGCTGATATGCTCACCTGCAAAGAGTATTAGGTCTTAAATGCAGCTTTCCTGTACTAATATTTAAAAATACAGATTTATCCCTGTTTAACTTAGTTAATTCATGATTTCCTTTTACCCCCATTTAAAATAAAAGGAAACTACAAAAGGAAACTTCTGATTGGTGGTAAAGGTTATAGTTCTTTAATGAACTAACTATATGCTTTACTTTAGTTAAGATCATGGTCACTACCAGCTTTCCTTGAAAGAAGAAGAAACATAGGAAGGAAACTAAAAATACATTTTCTTAATATTATTCCCCTCTCATTGTCCAAAAAACCCAAACCATTTATTCTTCATTATTTTAGATGCTACAAAAAGCACAAATGCCCATTTTTAACTCCTCTCTAGGATAATATGAGTTTTTCTTGCTGCTACTGTTGTAATGGTGGAAGAATCTACCATTCCCCACTCTCTCCCTACCAGAGACCAAAAAATAAAATAGTATTTAAATTCTGGAAACCCATATAATAGCATTATTTTTACAAGATACCTTTCTATTCTGAAAGCAGTTTTACTCCAGCAACTTCTAAAATTTCTAAATCTATCAACAAAGTCATCAAGTAAAAGCATATATAATACCGATGTTAATGGCAGTCTCTTGTTTGTCCCCAGTAAGTATCCAAATTTTTATGTCAGCTTTCATGAGCGTCTCTATGGTCTCAGGCACTTTGTCTTGTAGTTTATCTTCAATTGCTGTTGCTCCAAGTAGCTGAAGATTCTGTGGATATAAAATATTTGGTACACAAAGTTTTTCCAGTTTAAATTCAGTTTTAATCTTTTAGTGTCTTTTGTTTAACTTTTCATGTTTATGAAAAGATTAATGTTCTTAAAATTCATGAATCAGATTAGGTAATCGCTAATAACGTTCTTCAAGTATATTCTTATGAACTTTAAGTTAAATATCTGTGTGTTGTGATAAACTGCCAACTGTATAGCACGAACACTACAACTTCACCCAATTATAGGTGAATACTTTGTTCAGCAAAAGCTGTCCCAGTGCAGGGACACAAAAGTAAAGCTAACAGGGTGATTCCAATTCTGTCTTCTGCTAACTGAAGAGGGCTTACAGAGAAGCCATCTTCCTCTGTGATGTAAGCAGTGAAAGAACAAGTGTCAATAGTCACTTTCTGCAACAAAAGAAATATAAATTCATGAAAAGGAGAAGAAAAACAGTTCAGCACTAAAAAAAAAAAAATGCCTACTGTAGCTGGGAAGACTCCCTCCTTGGAGACACTCAATTTCATTAAAGTGCTAGATAACCTGGTCTAGCTTTAGAATTAGCCCTGTTTTAAACAGTGGGTTATGATTAGATGATCTTCTAATCTTAACTTTTCTGTATGATCATTATATAACAAAGCAGATGTTATTTCTCTGTTAACCACTTTATTCCACAAAACAGCAACCCTGAAAAAAAAATTAACAGTAGCTCAATGCAAAATCAGTACTTTCTGTGAAGCAAGTTACTTGCTGCAAAAACTTTGTCAAATTAATCTTTCCTTCATTTCAATCATCTCAACTGCTAGGACTACGTGATATATCTGTCAGTATACTCCTAAAGCTTTTTCTGTCAAAGCATTATATCTCAGTGACTCAGATTTCATGGTACATGTAAATTTAGAAAAAAAATCAAAAACAAAAACCATAACAAACTACTTCCCCCCAAAACAAAAACCTAGAGAAATGCACATACTTTTTCAATTAGTTCATAGCTCTCCTCAAGTTTGAGCGCTCTGTTCTGTATAGCTGTAGAAGCCCGGTGATAGACATCTAACCATTCTTGATAATCACTTTCTGAAATCTCAGCTACAGCAAAACACAGGGTTCTTAAGCCTAAAGAGAAAGCAGATAGTATGATTCAATATTTTTTTTAGTTTCTTCCTTGATATGCCTACAATGAGTAACTATTAAAAGCTTTTTTCTCCTGTATTTTATGTTTGCTTGTGTCTGATTTTCAACGTATTGCTGCACGTCTTGAAGAAGTTTATTTCATGTATCTAAAATATAAAATGTGATAGAAAGAGAAATTTATGCAGGAGAGTAACTCTTCCAAGGTAGCTGAATTTAATACAGGTGTCACACTTGAGGAAAAAATGAAAATTTTGCAAAACGTTCAACTTATCTTAAACTGTAGAAGAAACAGGAAGCCAATTACACTTGCTGAACAGATAATATACATTAGATGTTTAGGAACATCACAACTGTAAGATTGAATTATACTTCTGAGCAAAAATATTATAAACTTTAATTTTGTTATGATGGGAAGCAGTAACTCTATAATGAAAGCTAAAATATATCACCACAATGTTACAAATTCCCACTTCTTCACCCCTTCCCAAATGTCCTTATGAAGTTATCAGTTGAAGTTAGAAATTTACCATCTAGAAACCAATTGCAAATCCCATCAGATTTATTTTCCCATATCTCAGATTATTCCAGCTTTCCAAATTCTTAAAACAAAATCTTTGTATACAGGCAATGTTTGGAGATTTAACTTAATCTAGTAAATACTATATAAATATATACACATATATATACACAGACACATATATGTACTAGTTATACTTCATAACAGAATTTTTCCTTCACCATAAACCTAGATTGAACACTACAGTGAGAATCTAAGACTCTAAAATAAAAATAAATAAATCTCTTTTCTGACAATACAGACTTAAATTCAATTTAGAGAGACAGTTGCCAAAGTCCTAACAGTTTGTTTTCACATATCGTGAGATTCTTAAGTTTCTAGCACATGAAGTTGGATTAATTCTTTATATATGGAGAAGAGCATTGCTCTAGCCAAATGAAATCTCTTGAAGCCACAATTTGCAGGCAGAGAGATTGAAGAGGGGGATAGGCAGGACTATTGGAGTGTCCTTGGTTATTTACCCACTATTCTCTAGGAGATGAAGAGCATCTTAACGAGGGGTGGCTAAACACAATATTTATTTTTTCACAGGCTTCTGCTGTGCACAGATCGGCACCAACAGCAATTCTGAAATAATCCAAGAGGCTGGGCATAACATAATAATATAATATCGTCAGGACATAAATCATTTGTAATTCTAATATGTTAGTAATTGAGCAGTATTAGGAATAGTATAGGCTTTTTACCGTCTAGACCTAAAGAACAAAAAATTCAGTTGATTTTTTAGTTCTTTGTTTGATAAGAATATGTTAGCAAGATTCAAAGAAATTAAAATGAAGTGAGAAATGACATGAGGGGGGATTATGACTAATAGGAATACAGTTTCCACGATTCTTTCAAAATATTTTAGGCAGATGATAAAACAAAGAGAAGAAATCAGCATGTATAAAATATCAGCAAACATGTCACTTGACACATTTTTCCTTTTAAATCAGAGCTTCATTTTTTTTTCTATTTTAATTAAAAAAAAAGTTTCTTTTCATTTTAATTTAAAGGAATCTTTCAAATAAAAAGTGGAAAACAGAATATCGTTGTCTGCTTCTTAACAGACTGGAACAACAACACAGGAAAATTATACACTTTCTCTATTTATCCAAGCAGGCATTAACACTCAAGCTTAATAAATGCTTAAATATAAATGCCAGCCATGCTAACCACTTCATTTTTGAACAACACACCAAGAGCATGCAGCAAATGCCAAGGACATACTGTACTGCTACATGAAAGGATACACATGAGAAACTTTGCAACGTCATTGGCTGTAATTTAAATCTGATGCAAAAATAAATACCAATTTCATTAATCGATTCCAGAGAGAGGTGTACTTTTTTTTTGTTTTTAAGATTAAATTTAGTGTTTTTGAAAGGTTAGCAATTCACTTCTGAACAGTAAATCTTTTCACCTCTTTAAAAGAAGTGTAAAAAAACATTTGAACAAATTTCTTAACACTAATATATATGAGCACTGGTTTTAAAGAAGGGCAGGATTTTTCACTTTTTATTTTTATTTCATTCAGTCCAATCTGACTGCCAAAGAAAAATGGTATCATTCGTATTACTGATTTAATGAAAACAGTAGTTAAGAATTGGATTTAAATTCTCATATTAGTTCACACATGATAACAGTTATTGATTTATTTTTACCTTTTCTGTAACCAAATATATATACACCCTTATGACCCAATAAGGGTCATGGTTTGACTGTTAAAAAACTGTCCCAAACTTGACACTTAGCTCGCATAAATAGATTTGTAAGGTCAAAGTATGCATCTGAGGCTTCGTGTTGTATTATCAGTCAAATGTCTTCGGTTTTAGCTGTGCTTTCAGCTTTCTTGCAAAGAAGGAAATTTATTCTTCTAAAGAAAGAAATTTTTTGTAAGTTTGAAACTCTCTAAGATTGTTTAAGGCTAACCAAGTGTTTCCTGTAGAGATCTTGATATGGAAAACAAGCAAAAGAAAGATCTCTGGCTTGCTTCTGCTGTCACCAACAAACTCAAGAGATGGTGACTACAACACTAATCAAAATGCTTAATTACACGAACCACAACAGAAACAATTAGAGAAGTCATAAGCATAACAAACAGAAAAAGGATCTTTCCTGATGTAACTACATTTGATCAGACATCAGTTATGAAAAGGTAAGGAAAGCATTTTAGGTAAAGAAAATATTTTAAAGTTTGCTTTCAACTATAAGCTTATTTCTTAAAACACATTGAAGATACTTTTAATGTTCCATTAACAATGTATTAAAAAAACTGATGAGGTAAAAAAAAAAAAAAAAGAATTTCAAATTTCAGATTACCATAACTCTCTACCAGCTCATAAATAAATGAAAACACTATGATACTTCACAGCACAACTCTACAATTCATGCCCTCCCTCTTCTCCTCCTCCTTCTGATATCTTAGTGAAAGAAAGAACTAGGAGCACTGATGGAAAAACTAATACCAAAACAGAAAACTTTCTACAGTTTGCTTTCCTGCTTGTCTATGCTGTGGAACTTAATAATTGGCTGTTTGTATCAATAGTCTTAATTTCATAGTCTCTTATATTTTACTTACTACTCCTACTTCATGAGCCCTAATGGAGCAAC
Organism: Anser cygnoides; assembly: GCF_040182565.1. Classification (NCBI taxonomy): domain Eukaryota; kingdom Metazoa; phylum Chordata; class Aves; order Anseriformes; family Anatidae; genus Anser; species Anser cygnoides. Next base: position 25,580,618 of record NC_089876.1, read on the forward strand.
TGCTTTGAAAGAGTGGTTGTTAAAAAGTAGCATATGGAAAACTAGTGATTACAATTCCTCTTATTGTGAGTGGCGACAGAAAAAATATATTGTAAAGCTGCCTTAAAAACACTATGCTAGTCATATGCAAGTATATTCACTTTGGCTGCTGTTTCTTATGCTACAGCATTCATTGTGTGAGGGAGATTAAAGTGATCACGAAAGATGAACCATTCACTAAGACAAAAAATTGTACGATATGTTTTCTGCTCTTCGGAAAAATATATTTTGTTTAAAAGCGTCTGAAGTGTTGTTTTCTTTCTTTTAAACTTACTACTGAAGCTTTTTCAGAAGATTATCTTTTAAGGGAGGCATTACTAAAATGTAATTTTCTAACTTCATGTGAAGAAAACATTACAGCAACATAAAATTGCAAAACTGAATAGTTGAACAGTAACCACATTTGCATTTAGTTTTAAATTGAATAGTATCACCCACCTTCTGTAGCAAACTGCTCTAGATGTTTTAAGGTGATTTCTTTGTATTTTGAACTCTCAGCAAGGCGGTCATAAATTACAGTATCCTACAACATAAATAAAATGAACACAAAACAATTTAATAGAAAAATGTGTTTTGTAGACAATAAAAACAGGAAAAAGTGGCAGAAAAATATGCAGTACTGTATTAGTTTACTTCAGTACAAATATATAAATGAATAGAAGTAAATTTATTTCAGTGGAAGGAAAAAAGGACGCTCTAAACCCTCTGAATCTCTAAAATTAAAAACTACATCACAGCAGAATTTCTCTCTCCTACATGTTTTGCTGTTATTTCCCTTCATTTTGAAAGGTACAGTATCTTCTTTTGTCTTGCCATGCGGATTATTTTGATCTTTTAAAATGCTGTCTTTGTTTTAATATTAAGCTCAAAATGTAAAATTAGTTTTGCATAACTGTCATTCGTAGGCTTTTGTAACCAGCTTGATACACAGAATGCTAACGAAAGCTTCTTGTCTTCTCTTGAGAAGATGCAGGATGGACATTTATATTCCATCAACTTTAGCTTTTTAAACCATTCAGGAACTAGATGTGCATCACCATCCCTCCTCCCCCGATCAAACATGAATTTAGATATGGACCAAGAACTAATGAGAAACCCTGCCATTCCTATATGCAAGTGTGATTAGGCTATCTTCTGATCTTAATCTTCAGGAAGATTTACTTCTGGCATAACACTGATGATAGGCTAAAATTCCCAGTTCTAGTAATCTAGTTGTTTATACTAGATTATTATTCCCACCTACTGATTCACGCTCAACAACCCCAGCAAGTAAATGATATGAAACCATACCTTCATCTATTTTCGTGGAGTACAGAAAGAAACAATTAATAGGAAGTATAAAGGTATTAGTCAAAGTACAAAGAACAGAAGTACACAATGAACAGGTCTCTCTTACCTTCTTACGCAGTTAGTAAGGAAAAAAATAAACTAGTTCATCACATTAAACAACTACATAATAAAATCATGTAAACTGAAAAAGGCATCATCCTCTCCCATCCCTCACCATTTTCAATGTTTAGAAATTCTACCATTCTAACAACTTTTTGCTTTTGTACGTGTAAGTGCATGTTCTTTGATAAAGTGAAAATATAGTAAAACTCACAGCTCCTTTGCAGTAGAGTCTTAACTTTCCTGTTGGGGTGCGAACTATCACTGACATTCTCTTCCTAGAGCTGAAACAGAAATAAATGCCCAGTAAGTGGGTAGTTCATAAATATTTATATTTAACAACATTTTATCTACGAATATTGGTATGTAAGTTACATAATTCAAAAGAAAAGGAACAAAGCTATTCTGAATGATGTTTTCAGGTGACTGGGATGGAAAAAGTTTCGCTGTCTAATAACTAGAATGAATGCAGTCTTTCTGTGCACTTCTCTGTAGGTCTTTTTCCTGCAAAAAGGAATTTAAGAACCTTTACTGTCACCTTAATATTGTCTACTGATCGCAGAAAAGCATCTTATGGCATAAAGCATATGTGACCAAGATCATAAAGACCACTTCAGCATTTTCTTCCTTCCCAGCCAAACAGGAAGAGTCCCTAGTATACTGTGCTGCGTTACTGTCATCAAATGCTTCAGAGTTCTATTCATCACACATTATTTTAAGCATGCTGAGATTTAGAAGGTGCCTTGCCTCATGTTAACTACTCTATGACTGTCAGTTGTTAATGAGATCTATGTTTTTTTTCTGTCAGTCCTAATGACTGAAGTCAAGGTAGGAATGGGAAGAAAGGATGGACAAGATGGTCATCTTTGCTTTCTGTCTTCCCTTTGAAGGCCTCCAACAAACCTACTTTAGATTCAATATCATACCCAGTCAAAATGTGTATTTATACCATAATTCTTTCAAACCTTTTTTTTTCCTTTTTTTTTTTTTTTTAACATCTCCACAGGAATTATTTAGGGAACAAAAATAATTTGTCATGCATCCAGCTCACAGTAAAATACACAAAAGAGATTGAAGTAAATGGTCCTTTTATAAGTTCAGTTCCTGTTGGGAACTGGATCCCATTTATAGATCATCAAATAGCATTGTATGAATGGTTTCTGAAGTTCAGATTGCCAAGGAAAACATCCCATAAGTGGAATATATGGAGATAGGTTAAGGAAAGAATTTTAAAATTACTCGTGAAGTAACTGCCTGAATATTATCTTCAAGAAAATATTTTCCTATTCCACCTATGTGTGCACTTTGCTTCAAGCAGAGATCTGAGCAGCAATATTTAATTACATTTCTACTGTGACTATTGCATAAGACAGCATAAAAAGACATTAACTGCTGCAACTCTTTCTCTATTTCATCTCTAATCTAAAAAATCTCAGATAAAACCCTTAGACAGTGTCCAGTCAGGGATTCACTAAGATAACCATTGAGAAATTCAGATAATCTAAATTGCAATTATGTTGCTTAAGCTTTCTTTAAAATCCTGAGATTCAATTGATTACTGGTATAATTGTTTAGCTTATAGCTGCCTTAATTCATTACATCAGCCTGAATGTTCAGCTAAGGAAAAGAGGAGGAACTTGTTATCTATCTATCTATCCATCTATTTATTTATTTTCAAACATATGTATATATATGTGTATGTATATATATTTACTGTTTATACAGATACACACACACACTTCATAGCTAAAAACTAAGCAGTTTTTTACTTGTCTTGTAATACAAGAAAATTGCAATCCTGAAGTTCTGCATACAGCTGCATGCGTATCAATCTACTGAAGATGCACCAGAGAATAAGCAATGTTTTCCTGTAACTTTCTGAAACTTGATCTGTGAAGACAGACATTGAATCTTGACTGACATATATTCTTCTTAGCAAAACTGCAATAAAGCTTATCAGAGGACTTTCTGTCAAGGACTTCTAACTTTTAACTTTTTATGAGCCTTTTCACTGCAGTGATAGTCTTATGTCTGTTTTGTGGTAAAATAAGTAACCATAAAATTGCGCTATTAAATGAAACTCAATGCGATACCATTTTTTTTGTTTTACTTTCTTCACATAGGAGAGACAATAGCTGGTAATTCCTATGGAATTGTCATGGGATTACAGCTCAGCTGAATCATTGTGAGGGGACAGAAACAGTCTTGATGGGCCCTCTGCTACTTTGCAAGGCCTATCTACGGTTTAAGATGAAATTTTCATCAGAGTTTATCCACACAAACACAAAAAACAAATATTGCTACCAAGGTTTTTGTACCTCTTCTGTCAGCCACTTTTTTTTTCCCCCCCCTACATTTACAAGTATCAGTCTTCAGTCAGAACAGGACCAGTACACTTTGTCCCTCTTTCAGTGATGGAGAGGAGATAAGATCTGAAATGCTCTAGAAGGCAGCCTTCTGTCTGCACAGTACAACAGCCAAGGCAATGTGCATTATTCATAAAACTGATCGGGTCTGAGACTTGTCAAGCTATTGATGCATTTCAGACAAATTACAGTGGTATTCTACATCAAAAATGTTTTTCTCTAGACAAGGAGCTTTACCCTATAACTACCACAGAAGACTTATGCTAGAATATGGAGATGTGCTCCTGGGATGCAGAGGAAGATCAGTCATTAAATCAATAGATGATGCATACTCCAGATATTGAAATACAATTACTAGGTCTATAGTCATCAGTGAAATTAATTCTGGTGCTAAAATTCAATTCATTCCTCTAACCAAACAGATACAATCAAAACCTCCATCAGTAGAACTGTGTGCGTAATGACACATTCTTGCACTGATGTGCAATTTCTACACTGATAACGGCCATAGCTTATGCTTACTGAAACAAGGAATCACATACTGAAATTCATGCTACCTAGCCCAGGTGAAAAGACAGTGCATGTACTCAGCACAGGGGTAACAGTAAGCATAAGATTTTCTCCGCTTTTGGATCCTTAACTGACACAACGGACTTGATTTTGACTTGGTTTTGGCTCCCAGGAGATAGCTGCAGTTTTTCTATTTGTTATAATTTCAGGTGACAGAATATGAGAATGCACACAGCATTTCCTTCCACAACTCCTTCTCCTGACATCATGGGGAGCCCTGAACAGCACAGAGTCACAACAGGGTCTAAAAAAACTCTTTAGTTCCTTAAACTTAGGGTACCACAGCAGCTGTGGCATCTGAGCAAGGTATCTGTTGGAGACAAATGAAACTGAGTACTACTCATAAGGACACTAGTTACTCCACAGACATTAGCACTACATTTCAGGAATAACTCCCTGCTGCTTTAGGATTATCAGTCATTTTCAGTATGCTCACAAGCCAGTTGGACTGAAAGCTACTGCCTTACAAAGGATAATTAGCATATTGTATACTTTTGTTTTCACAGGCACACCTCTGATCACTGCAAAAACGGAGTACCATAAAATACAACTCTGCCAAGCATTCCTACAAGTTTTACTTATGTAACTTACTTCTCTGAAGGACTACTCTATCAAATATTGACACTGTTGCGCTCTTGCTGAAGAGTCTGATCTGGTTTGTACTGGAAGGCAGTAAGAAATTAGTTTGCATTTCTTCTGGGGAAAAAAAAACACCCTAGAACACCTGGAAACTCTTAACTCAGGAGGAGTCTTAATTGTTACAGATTACTGCTCTGAAGGTACATGCTGCTACCCATACATATGGTGTTAGGTTTTTGAGTCAGAATTTCTCCTGCTATGGAGCAAGGGTGACCTCTAGTGCTTCCAACAAGTCAGTTCCAAGCAAAGCTAAACCTAGAATAAACAAAAACAGCTATAAAAACAGAATGCATGGTAAAGTTTTGGTGATTGGTATCCACTGAAAAGCTCAGTCCTCCAAAGGCTAAGATTCAAAAGGAATTCTCCATTCTCCATGAAGTATCACTGTTTAAAATATGGTTTTAGACTGACACAGAATTTTAAGATCTATGAAATCAAGATAAAGAGCAAAAATAGGAACAAAATAGGAATCTTTTACTGCTACCCCATGAATAAAGTATGAACTTACACAAATGTCAGAATAACAATATACAAGCAGATGTGCAACATGCTTGCTAAATTTCCAGAACAAAAAGTGAAAAAAGTGCCTACAGGAAAATGAAACAATGGCGGAAGTCTGAAAAATGTCAAGTATGTCCTCTACAATATAGAAAACATTAATGTTAATTGCAAGAAGTCATTAAAATACATTCAGAACTATAAACAAGTCTGTTGCTTTTTTTTTTTCACTCTGCTGATTCTTCTGTTATACTTTGCATTATTATTACTATTATTATCATTACAGTATTATTACTATTATTAGAACTACAGGCAACTACTTCTCTCATTTCACACAACCTATCCATCTACAGCCCCTTTTCTATTGCTTTGGATTTTTATTTATTTTTTGATCTTTTAGAATCCTCAAGGTGAACTCAAGGGAAACATAAGAGGACAAGGAAAGGCAAACAATGATCACTTTCCGCAAGCATGTTTTTGAAACTGAGCAAAAGCAAAAGTGGAAAATATTAGACAGAAAGGAGATGACAAAAAATATATGCCTCTGGAAATATTTTGGAAGAAAACCAGAAGCGTGATCTTAATCAAGTGCGCTATTTTACCTATGGTATGATCACATACTATATATTTCATTATAGAAATAAAAGCCAAGCCTGCACACTTTGCCTGTACAAGTATCAAAAATGCAAATGTTTACCCATAAGGTAAATTCATAAAGTATTCTCACAAAAAGACATTAAGTGCTCAACAAGCTGCTTACCTTGTAAATTCCAGCACATTCAGCAGTTCATATCTCTCTTCTTGTCCCAGCTGAAAAATAAAAAAAGTTGGAAATTAATGCAAAAGAAACTACAGCAGAACAATCAAAAATAAACAAACAACATCTCAATAGATATGTACTATGATGCAGTTATTCAGAAATTATTTAATATGGCAATAGTAAATACAGCAAATTATAATGGTACCCCAAAATACTTACAGACTCTATGATTACTGAGTCAGGTGTCCTTCCAGTGAATACAAAATGAAGATGCCTGGCTGCTCTGACCAATGCTCCTTCATCTGCAACAAGTCAATCAGTAGTACTTATTTTACAAGATGTACAAGAAAACTGTTAGCTTACCCCATGATTTAATAGATGCTTTCAATTTCTTTTTTCCTTTAAAGATTTCTAAGACCAGACTCGATGCTGGTAAGTACTCTTTGTTTCTCCTGTTAAAACTGTGATGAAATTAATTTACAGTTCACAGAAAATAAGCCCCCAAAAGAGCACATCTCTCAGTACAGTGATGAGAACACACTCTCCAAAGTTTTAACTTGCAAACTAATAAATTATGCATTCCGGTAGATGCAATGACACTGCTTCACTGAAAAACGAGACATACTGCCTTCTTTCTACCCCTAAGCATACCTTCAGGGACTCAGATGTTTGGATGCTGACTAAACACCGTTTAGAGAACAAATCTCACAATTCCTAAGTGCCTTATTCACTAGGGAGCTGCACAACGTACTTTCCCTTTTATTTAAGTTGTGATTTAGAAGTAAAGAGTGATAAATCATTCCAGTAAATAATAGATAACTTCAGTAGCTACATTTGGGAACCCAGTCTCCAATGGGCATTGGTTCTCTCCAAATGGTTTAAACCATCAGAACAGAATTAGCTCACCGTTGCTAAAAAAAAAAAAAAAAAAAAAAAAAATGCTGCCATGGCCCAGTTAGCTTTATTTATGGCCCTACCACCATCTGTGTCTTTCAATTTTTGAAGGATAGAATTTCCAGATAGATAGCCACGTAGGAGTTGGGGCAGACAGGGATGACGAAGACTGAAGAATATCTGCTTCACGTCACATATTTCAAAGATTTTGCCTTGCTGCGTTGTGTCCCAAATTCAAAAGTTGTCTATGAACCAAGGTAGGCTTCAACTAGACCTTTTGTGCTATAATCTTTTCTCAGTCTCTAGTAGACTTGATCTCTACTTTTATCCTATTAAAACAATTTCTTGTTCATTTTTGATTACAAACAGTCTGTGCTAATTACCATGGTTACAGAATAGGTTCACAAGCAAGGACAGTTTATCTCCTGGTTTGATTTCTATTTGCATTTGAGCGCTTCCTTTGGACTTCCTCACCAATCTGATGACAGCTTATGAATGCTATATGGTTAATTACCCTTTGTCCTCATATAATCCAGACGACATCTGTATAAATATTCTAAGGCAAATCAGAAAAGTCTACATTCATATTTTTAGACAAAACTGATTCTAGCTGACACTTTTTTTTGATATGTTTTCTTTTTTAATTTCAGAAGATACTTCAAAATAAACAGTACATTTTAAATAAAATTTGCTTGTTGAGTAAATAGTTTTTACTATTTTTAAAATTTTACTGTAAGTTCACTCAGTTATTTGACCCTCACCTGGAGATGCTGCTTGATATACAATCTTATCACCTTCTCTTTCTGGAACTGCTGTATGACACACTGCCATCATCGTCAAAAACTCACATATTATAGGTGCAGTTGGCTAAAAAAAAAAGTCAGGAAATGATTAATAATTTAATCCATAAGCAATTCAATTTTAATAATATGAACAGATAGTAACCAAGAAAATGATAATGAAAGATTTTTCTCTCTTTAAACTATCAACAATTAAATAAAGCAGACATTATCTATCTGTACACCAATTTCAACATGCAAAATAATTTCTTGCTTCTGTACTTCAATATAAGCAATGTAGAGTTTAGTGGTATTCACTATCATACAATCAAAAACAAATAATCAGAAACACAGAACAATTTAAAAAAGCATTTTATAGGGAAGGTAAATCTGAATGCTGTATTGAAAATGTAAAATGATTTCACAGATTTTTTTATTATTTACTGAAGTCTCTTTGGATGTTGTTGTTTTTATTAAAAAATATTCCTTCTAACATTACTTTTGCCTAACACCTTATTTCTTAGCATACTTTTTAAGAGCCTTTGGAAAGATTTAGCAACCAAATCTGAAAGCCATTTGGAAAATACTGCAAGGTCAGGCAGCCAGTTTTTAAAGGAAGATACTAAGATGAGTATCCCAGGCACTTCAAAATCTACAAAGCTGAAAGAATTTCACATGCTTTAACCAAGAAAGGGGAAAAGAATGTATCTAAGCAGAAATAGTTGACTGTTTTTGACTAAAAAGAACTAACACCCCTTATTAGTACAGCTGAAGTTTGCAAATGAATGAACTGACTCCTGAATGATTGCTGAAATGAAACCACACCATTCCCTTCTAAATAAGATCAGTTGCCACCTCAACCAAGATTTCTCATAGCATATTTGTAGTATTTCTTTATGTTACTTTGTAAAATATAATAATCTCTGAAAACCTAACCTAATTCCACAGTACAAAAACACTGATGGGTGACTTGTAAAGCTCAGATGAATTCAAAGCTTTTCAAAATCAAACATGGGAGTAGATTCCTGTCCTCTTCCACTGATGGCCCCAAGATGCTCTAAAGATGTATTCAAAAGGCTGAACTACAGATTCTTTTCCAAATCACTTATAAACACATTCAACGTGTATTGGTGAAACATCTTTGAATTCTTTTAATTTGTGCCTGAATTTTAAAGATGTATACAAATGCTTTTTTTCTCTTTTTTAGAAAAAGGTAAATAGCTCATTAGATCTTGCTCATATTACATAGACCTAATAGTGTGTATCTACCAGAAAACTCTAAAGATTCAATCACCTGTGCACCAAGGATTCTCTAGACAACAGCAGCAACAGGATGATGCTTCTTCAAAGCAGTCCACATAACTAGCACTGAAACTGGCCTGTGCAGGTAAATACAAGAGCCCCCGCTGCTTTAGATATGCTTGAGATTTGCACTAGCGTACCAGGCATTTAAGGCTGCCCCATTTGTAGAAACAAAATGCTTCATTGCCTGCCAGTTACCCTGAAATTACCCTCAGGGAAAGATAAAATTTAAGGAAATAGGAGTAATTTATTTACACTCCAAATATAGAACAAGAACACCTGCATTAATAGTGTAAATGTAAAGTGTAAAAAAAAGTCTCTTGTACAAATGAAAAAATAAATAGTAATGGTGGTACTGCTTCTTATATCATAAACCTTATATCATAAACCTACTAACTTTCTGTTAAATGTATTTTCTCTTTGGGGCAAAGATTAGTCTCTAGAAACGTGTGACAGCAACAGAATGGCCAAGGTTGGAAGGAACCTCTGAAGATCCTCTAGTCCAACGCCCCTGCCAAGCAGGATCACCTAGGGCACATTGCACAGGATGGCATCCCAGGCAGGTTTTGAATATCTTCAGAGAAGGCGACTCTACAACCTTTTGGGGCAACCTGTTGCAGTGCTCTGTCATCCTCACACTAAAGAAGTGCTCTCTCATATTCAGCCATCTGTTTCATCTCATCATCTGAGCTGATGATCTAACCTTATGTAAGCGTGTACACAAAAACAATGTATATAGTTAATTCCTGATTCTTATCTAAGCCTGGGCACTGAAATAATTAGTCACGTCATGAGAGAAACTTAACTGACTGATCCTGAAAGCTTTGATGGAGATCATGACGTTGTATGCACAGCAGGACTTAAGATAAAACAACCATAGAATGTAGAATGTAAGACTGTTATATTTCAGGCTTAGAAAATTCTAAATCAACTCTACAGAAGATAAGATTAGATGTTATTTCCAAGTGGATATAATTAACATATATCAACAATGAATAATATAAAAGTATTCATGAGGGCATGCTGATTTTGTGTAAGTACATTATCTATTTTCCTTCAAAGGACATAATGTTTTGACTTAGTGAGAGCAATGTTCTAATTTCATAAAACAACACTGATTGTTTCTATATCACTTACATGATTGTTCTGAAGATTCTCCAATAGTGATGAGTCACTAAATGTCTTTTCTTCTCCATTTTGTGAGCCCTGCCTAGAAATAATAAAGTAAAAAAGAGATCACCATTAGTGTATTCTTACGTGATTTGCATATGAATTCTTATGTTGCCATGCCAGGGTCAAAACACAAATTTTAGTTTGTAGATGTCACAATAAAGGGATGCAGTCACATGCTGAGAAAATGAAGCGAAAAGGAATTTGTTTCATATCCCCAAACTTTATCTAATTTTAATAAACCTTGATTTATATAAGTACACTCAAATCAAGGGAAGTTTTTCTGCTCACTTTAGATAATGCAGGAGGAAGTAAAAATCAATCTACACTGTAAGACTGGCTCCTGATCTCCATAGGAAGAGATTATTGGAACAATTCAGAACAACATACACCTGGATAGGTTATATTCCTTTGAGAAATTAGCAGCTTTGGAATAGGTTTGCAAGTGTCTGCAGAAAAGAAAGTCAGGTACCTGAAAGGGGTAAGCAAACTGATTTCAGACATTAAGGAAGCCTGGACAGGGATGGTTTGTTTTCTACTGCTTGTGACCAAAAAGAAGCCTAGTAAACTCATGTATAAAGACACAGCAACAATGGTGAAGTAGCAAAGGATTGAAGAGACACAGGATGGAGACGGTTCTTGAGAAATGAAGTCACACAATAACTTTCATATTCCACAAGTCTTGTGGCTGAAGCTGAGAGCTCAAAATAAGTTACTTCTAGCAAGATGTTACTACAGCTGATTGTTGAGTATCAAGACAATCCAGTTGAGTTTGGAATCTCAGTGAAACAAAACAGTGCTGAAAAGTGAACCCACTTAGAGGAAAGTGTTCATTATTTTTCATTTACTTTGGATTTTGCCTTGAATCTTAGAAGAAACTGAATACACTCAGTGATTTTAAGTTGAAGCATAAGACACACTTGTCTCAACAGCAGTCTAAAGATCTATGAAAAAAGTGAGCTGTTCTAGTCCTGTATTATCACAAAGGAATACAGAGTGCTGTCATTTTGTATAACTACTGAAGGACTGCTTTTTCCAAAAGCCTATTATGAAAGTGAGGAATTCAAAGCATCTTCAATCACCAAGATTTTCTCTTCTATTTTTTTTAATGCAAAGCAGCTGGATATTGTAATGCTAGAAGTTAAAGATTTCAGATACATTAGATTTATTTAGAGCTTAAGGCAAGCTTTGACTGTTTAAAGCTTTCTGTCAGAAAGACTTCAGGACATTTTTCAGATTCTCAGTACCAAAAACACTGAAAAATATTTGCAGATATTGCTGTTTTCCAGTAGGACAGAATGTATTTCTAGTACTAAAAATAAATATTAAAAGGCTTTGGAATTTGGTACATTATTCATTTTAAGTCTAGAAATGTTAGTCAGATTTATTTAATTGTAACAGATTTATATACAAAAATAATTTTCCTAAGTAATTTATTTTATAAATATTTACACAAATTTCACAGTTTATAAAAGGGATATGTTTAACCACTATTCAGGCATAGGTTCATTTTCCTATTTTAGATGTGCTTATTGAAATTCTGATGTGTATTACTAAAAAATAGCCTTACTGCATAAATATCATACAAAAACATGCTTTATTTCACTTAAGCATTGCATTAATGAAACCACTCATTTTATTGCACAGTTAAGAACACTTTTGTTTGTAATAAACAACTACAAAATATTATTAAATTATAAAATAAAAATTAAATAGTAATATCAATAAGAATGTTTGTAATAATCAGGTCATAACATCAAATAAGGATCTTCAGATCAGGTAAGATTTTAGGGTGTGTATATGTACTACTTTTTGGAAATATGTGGAGGGATTTTCAAAAAAAATTAAATCTAAAGAAAAAAATGTTAGTTTTAAGCTATCATATCAAGCTATTTCTTGTAAACCTTTTACATATAAGGAGACAACATATTACAGAGTTTTGGGTGATGTATCTTGCAATGACTTTCAACAAATACAATAAAGATAATTTAAAAACCGTAAATGAAATTTTGTCCTGCGTTTATCTCACTTTATTTTGATTGCAAATAATTAATTTAAGAAAGAACAAGAAGGAAGTGCAAGCCATCATGCAGATGGCAGCAGAAAGGATGCCTGGACTTAGCCTTTCCTGAGGTCCCTGTCAGGAGACTCATGTTGGCCTCAAGTGTAATTGTGTATTTTAATTACAGTTTCAGATAAGAATTAGGCAGTGCTAATACTCTAAAAATACCTGCAGGAAGCAAAACATTAACTATTATTTTTTTTCCCACTCTCAAACATAGATTATTTTTCAAACACATTAGAGGTTATTACTGAACTATTGCTAGATAACAGTAGAAAACTGTGATCAAAGCTACCGTAACACCAACTACCTTTATAAATGACAAAAGTCTCTCCAATAATCAATTCTGACTTGTACAGGCTACCTTTAGGATATGATAGGATACCTCAGTAACCCTAGTAACAATTCTTCTCCAGAGTACACAAGCTAACACCATATAATTCTTATGTCATAAATTCGTGTAATACTTGGTTGGCCTGCATCGACTTGAAACATAACTTCTGAGTAACATACTTCGCATTTAGCTGTGTTTCTAAAAATCTATCTCATCAGCTTTAAGCTTGAATCTTAAACACCACATACTAAATGATTTTTGGAGCTTACCAATCATCTGAAGGAACACTATAGTCCTCAGGCTCGGGGCAATGGCTGCACAAGAAGCAAAGGAGGAATAGAAACAGGGAGAGGAAAAAGAATCACAAAGGCTAAAAAAATTTGATCACATATAAAAGAGAAGTTAGTTCATGAAATTGAATGACTAAGAAAAGTTTTAAAACCATCTCAACTGAATATTTTGATAGTGCCTAAAAAGAATAAAATATGCAAAATCTTATGTTTCTCTTGAGACTTTATAAAATATAAATGATCATTTTTTTTTGATTGGAAGCATGTCTACTTACTAACTTACACCATCTGATATCAAAGCATTAGCCCTCTTTACAATTCTAGCTTTATATTTCAGTATACATTTTAATAATGCTTTTTGTTTGTAAATAAAAGGTATGTTTTTTTTTTCCCCATTATCCAAAGCTATGCTAATGCAGCTTATCTGAGTTCACAAAATGTTTAAAAACACAGCTAGCAATTGCACATCAGGATTCAGCCCCATGATGACACAATTTTGAATATATCACAATTTAGAATACATCAGAAAGAAGAGGCATAGGAGACACAACAACCACTTCTATCCTTTTCTGTTTTCCAATCTCTCATCTGCACCAATACAGAGAGAGAGTTCCCTCAGTAGCCATCATGCTGTAGTGGCTATTTACTGTAAAAAGAAACTCTGCTTTCTAAACAGTGATGCTTATCTGACAAGCATCTGATAGCTATATATTTTCAAAAAGATGCGGATAGGAGCTATGAAATATAGGAAGAAGAATCAGACCAAATTATTATTATTATTTTTAAAGTACAGTCATATCCAGGTTTTGCAAAGGAGAAATTTCAGAATTTGTGCTATACTAAGTGCAGACGAAGGTATATAACAAACCAAATATTGATTTTATGTGCCATTACCATTAGTGTATTTTTTTCATCTTAGCTCACATGGTTGAAGTTGAGCCATATATATAGGTGTGTGTATGAAACATCAGGGTTGGAAATTTATTTTATTACAGCTGTTAATTAAAAAATATCAGTATGGTTAATGCATTAAGTATCTAAGTTTTTCAAAACAGAAAGCCTACATTAGACTCTGCAAAATTAGTTTAGCGTTTTCAAAGGGATCCAAACAATAAAAAGCCCAAACATCACTTTTAGCACAAGTCCAAAACTTAATTTCACAACCTCTGCCTGGTTTCTGCCCAGCTCTACAGGTGTCTAATTATCTGCTTACTGATCAGCCTAAGTCCAGCATCTCATGTACTGGTAAGGCATGCTGACATTTACAATATAGGTGCTACAGCTCTATTCATTGCTCTAATGAATTTCTTTGAAGTAAAAAGCCTTAGAAGTTTGAGGCCTTTACAAACTCATTTGAAGAAGCTGGCCGCAACTGTTGACTAGTAAGTAATAAAACACTTTGTTTGCATTTAGTTCAAGAGGTTTCTTAACAGCAGCATTGATACTAGGAATTATGCCACTTAAACAGTATTCATAAAAGCCATCTGGATTACATGCTAGAGCACTGTAATTCAAATTCTTGTTCATCCGATGTATTGTCTAGTGCAAAAGCACGTGCCTACATAAAACATGAAGCATGGACTACTAAAGTAGCTTTTTTTTTTAATTTTGAGGAAAAACCTTTTTTAAAGAAAAAATCATCAACAGTAACCAGCCACAGCAACAGAAAAAATAATAGGCATACTGAAGTTGTGTTACTGCAGTAAGCCTATCTAAACTTCGTTTTTTGCTCCTGTTTCCAAAAAGACGTGTCATGACTGAAATGTTCATACTTTCTCTAAGTACCATCTGATAGTCACAAATTGACTCCTAGTTGTATCTACTGCCAGGCATAAGTTTATTTTAACTGTGGTGTTAATTTAGTGTGTGCACATATGCATAGGCAAAAAAAGGAATACAGATAAAGAAATAAGAATATATTAAAATACCTACCCATAAGCAACTCCTGCCACAGTACATTTTTTAAACTGCATGACATTGCATGTCAGGGTACCCGTTTTGTCAGAAAATATGTATTTGACCTAAATGAATGATAAATTCATTATATGTTAATATTCAACAGTTATTTACGTATCTAGTATAATTCAAGGCTGTTAACAGACTAAATATATATATATATATATATTTTTTTTAACCAGTTCGGCAAGAATGGTTTGGGTTGGAAGAGACCTTAAAGAGCAGAGGAGAAGAACCATCACCTTTGCTGGTTCACATTTCTGTATCTTTTGATGCAGTCCAGGATACGGTTGACTTTCTGGACTGCAAGTGCACATTACCAGCTCATGTTGAGCTTCTCATCAACCAGCACCCTCAGATTCTTCTCATCACGGCTGCTCTTACTCCATTCTCTGCCCAGCCTGTATTTGTGCTTGGGATTGCACTGAGCCAGATACAGGACCTTGCGCTTGGTTTAAGCTAGATTTAATTCTAACAGGGCTTTGACTTTCCTAACCTGACCCCTGGCTGCTTGGACAGTTTCTCTGTATTCATCCCTTGCTTCCACCCTTTGCATCTTTGTTGACTTCACAGGAAATGAAAATACACAGTACATAAATGTGGTAGATGCACAAATGTGGTAAGTCTTGATACTCATTTCCAAAAACGGCAATCGAATGAGATGACTTGAAACTTATGCTTGCTTCAATACATGGTGGTCTGCTTAACTATTCCCCACTCTACATAATTTTGAAATACAAGAATCTAGCAAAGACCAATGGCTGTTCTACCTGCTCTAGGTCTCCTACTTCCCTAACATCATAAAGCTTTCCTCTCTGGAAGTGTTAGTACTTCATAAATACTAGGTAAAGTATTTTAATAGTTGAAGCAAAAAGAACTGGATCTATGTATCTTTAAATATAATTCAAACACGATGGAAAGAAAAAAGTTTATTTATGAAGAAATGAAATGGTCTATGATATAACGAAGGCTTATAAATTCTCAACGGAGGCTCAGTGAAGACTATTAAAATCAAAGACAACCTTCAGTTTTAATTCATTAAAATTTATTTTCATGAAAAATCTTTGTATTTTTAATTAAGAATTAACTGTATTATACATTATATAGATGGAACCAGTAATGGTATGTATTACTAGATTAAAAACTAGATTTAGTACTAGATTACTGGTACTGAATTACTAAAATTTACTCAGCGTCTCCAATTTAAAGATTCTGTTTCTCAAGGATTACTATTTAGCCAAAACAGCAGTTGAGAGAAATCTTCCATGCCAGGTTTACACCTCAAGATGCACTTTTTCTGTGTGGTCAGAATGGGGGGAAAAAAAGCAGGAATGGCAGCTAAAAAAAAAAAAAAAAGATCAACCTTTTTTCAAAGCTAAACTTTTGCCTTTCTTAAACCTGGAGATCTCTTGTGGAGAATCTTCTCTTAATAATGTGAAGCTGACATGTACTTCAGTGAAGAAACTTGCTCTTTTTGTTAGCACATTGTCCTTTGGTCTCTCTACAGAAATCTACCCCAGTTGTCCAAAAAAGAATCTGGCAAAAAAGTGAAAATGGAGATCCAAAGAAGTCTGACTAGACCGTGGTAAAGAAGGAGATTCTGATGAAAAACTTAAAAAAGAAGACAAGAACTGCTGAGGTGGAAAAGTGGGGATATGAATGACAACCAAACTCCAGAGAAAAAAAAAACAAAAAAACCACAACTTTGTGTAAAATGAGTAAGAAAAAAACAACCTTGGAGACTTGGAGTCTCTTCACCACTAAAGGAGATTGTACTTTCCTGTAAGGTCAGGAACAGAGCCAAGTTTTTTGCAATCTGTACAAACTTCATAAGTCCAGAAAGCAAGATCTTGTCTTCCACTCTTTGTAGCCTAATGTCAGAGCATGTTAACCTACAGCTGTTGTTTTCCCAAGAGACAGATCTTTTAAGCATTTGTCCCTGAGATTTTTTTGCTAAACGGTTAAAATTCTGTTTGTAGTTTTACACAATAAAGAACAATAAAAAACTTTTACATTCCAAAACAGTAAATTAAAGACCTAATTAGTTACGAAAACTTGTAGGCTAGGAAATGCAAGAACATGTATACCTGTGCTTATAATAAAGCTCAGTTATAT
Organism: Anser cygnoides; assembly: GCF_040182565.1. Lineage (NCBI taxonomy): Eukaryota > Metazoa > Chordata > Aves > Anseriformes > Anatidae > Anser > Anser cygnoides. The sequence continues at coordinate 25,597,781 of NC_089876.1, forward strand.
GAGCACATAATATTTGTTCCACACAATCTGTATACCAGCACCACTTTAAAATCTTTAAAACTTTAGCATGTTTTTAAAGCAAGACTGCAAATACAGTTGGCTGAAAAAGCAAATGTAACATGCAGTTCTTTTAGAAGTGTGACCTGTACCCTAGACAGTTTTACAGAAGTCAAACTTTCATAAAATGTAGACCACGAGTGAACTCTTGTGAAATGTGATTGATTTTACAGTATTAAAATGGAACTCTTAAGCAAAATGAAGAACTAATCTGAGAAAACTAGTAAAAAAAATGTATAAATAAACACGTAAAAATGCAAGAATATAATTCTTGTTTGTTCGTTGAAATAAGTCCTCACATTATCTTAATAATTTGGATTGTAAAACACACTGAGTTAGAACCAGTAACTTTTTCTACCTGTCCAAGTTCTTCATTGAGATTGGAAGTGCGAGCCATTGCAGCAGTGTCCGTAGGTTCATAGTGCATGTCTATGTCCTAAAGAAAAAAAAAGTATATATATATTTTAAAATTAGTCTTCCATAACTTGTTACAAAAAAAATAATCTAGTATGTAAATAGAAAAATATACAACAGGAGACTGAACATAAAAATAAGGTGCATGACCTCACGTAAATCTATTTTACACGTTTGATCAAGGAACCAGAGTTCTGAATGGTATGATTAACTTACATTTGGATAAAATCAAAAAATTGAAGGTATGATAATAAAAACACATACATTGATTTAAGGAAAAAACCAATACTTCTCCCTTCCCCTTCCCAACCCAACAGACAACCTTCCCATTTTTTATTTTAATTTTTTTAGTGGGGGAAAAGATGACACCAAAATGATCTTTATCTACTTTATGAAAGATAATACTAATAGACACTGGTTTTGTACAAAAAAAAAACCCAAAACAATAAATTACAGTGGGAAAAAAAAAAGAGGGAAAAACATGAGCTTAGCTCAGAAATAACAAGGAAATGAAACTGGACAAAACTCCACTGGACTGTACTTTCTTCTGATCATTCTGGTTGAAGGTCGGAGACCTCAGTATTAGTGATAAAGTACAAAGCACTGGAAAAAGTGCTCCAAAAAGCTATCCTGTATGTATATAAAAACACTAAATAAAGCCATATACCATGACCTTCTTGGATCCTAGTAATAATAAACTGCACACTTAAGTATTTACATTAAGAAATGTATACATAGACAACCAATCATTTAACTTGTAAATCATTTGGTTCTAGAAATCAATGTATATTATAAAAATATTTACCCAATTTATGAAATATGCTTGGATAAATTTAACAACTTCAAGTGTAACTAACAAACTGATCGGAATAAGATTATTGAAGAGAATGATAAAAGTCAAGAAATTCAATCCAAAGTTGCTCGCTCCACCATCTGCCAAAAGACAAAGCAAATAAAAAAAAATCATTTAAGACCATACTTAAAAGCACGTGTATATAGTACATTCAGAGTACTGTCTTAACTGCTAATTTTTATAATGTTTTAAGTCTAAAAAGACACTTGAGAATGAATTATAATATCACTTGCCTATAAATACAACCTTGATAAGTGTTAAATGTTTCTATTAAAATAAAGTGGAATTCTAATTTGGAGATTTTTGCTATATTCTCCAATGTTTGAAAAGCAAACTTTCCAGCCTTTCCTAAATATTAAGAGAATAATCTTAATATTTAATTAGATAATAATATTTAATAAGATAATAATCTTAACCTTTTTTTTTTTTTTAAGTGGGAAACAAGCAGAATGAAATTATTCTCCATCTATCCGCACAGCGTCCTACTTCCTCCCTCAATAAAAACAACAGCACTTTATGGAAAAGGTAAATCCATACCACATGAAAAGGAGAGATGAAATTAGAGAGATTAATGAAACTTCTAGAAGAATCAGAAATCAAAAAGCAGTTTTAAGCTATTTCTCCCTTTTAAAGTTTTAGATAACACAAGTAGTTTGGAATTCAAAATTTCTTTCCTAAAACTTATTGGATTACACAAATGCTATAGTATTTCTAACTACTCTGGTGCTCTAACAGCGTCCAGACCAGCAGATACTGTTAGGAATACTAGAATAGTCAATAGTGTACTTAAAATACTGAAGTTTATAACAATGCCAGCAACACTAAACTGATTATGCAAAACAAGACAAAAAAAGATTGTATTTATAACTAACAGAAAGCAACCTGCTTTGATTCCTTTCAAAGTAAGTCCTGCAGAACTCAGATGTCTTGATATGCAATGACAATTATAAACAGTAGCGGAAGCAGTAGAGGAAAATAGCAATTTTCTATGTAAGAATTTTATCAGCATAAACGACATCTGTTTCTGACCAGGTTAGATGAGGCCCTGAGCAACCTTGAGCTAGTAGGTGATGTCGCTGCCTATGGTAGGACGGTTGGAACTTGGTCGATTTTTGAGGTCCCTTCCAACCCAGGCCATTTTATGATTCTATGCATCCACTTTGAGTAGAGCTGTCAATACATTATGCTAGATGAGACCCTTTGTGCCTGTTTTCTCTTTTTTTAGGAGCAGTCTGCTAGGATCTGACATTGGCAGCCAATATTTAGTTAGATTCTCATATAGTAAAATGTTATAAATTCACAGCATCATTTCCCAGGATAAGGGAACTTAAAAGTTACAGCAGCTTTAAATATGAACATCAGTAATAGCTGAAAACTACTTCAGTCTGGTATCTAGGAAGTTGACTATGTTAGTGGAATGCTGATACAGAACTTGCTGAGCTGCAGAGATGTAGAGGCTTGAACAGCAAAGCTTCCCTTCCTGAGTTTAGCAGCAATTTACATTGCACAATCAGGTAAATTTTATACGTGCTGTGATATACCTAGACTAATGACTTTCATAAACAATCAATAAAGAAAAACTGATTAAAAAGAACAACACTATGTAAAGGATGGTAATCATCCACCTTTCCAAATTTGAAAGATTTCAGGACAACTAAACAGTAAAGCATTAATACATAATTTTACAGCTTACAATTTAGATCAAGATACCAGTCTCTTTCAGTATGCCTTCGATTCCATATAGCTGAACCAATAGAGCAGACCAAAGACATGGCGATAAGGATGCAGAACAGAATCAAAATCTGAATATTTGTAATTCGTTCCACATTAGACATTTTAAGAGGTGGACTTGTTGAATTCTGCAAGAGACAAAAAACAATAGTGTCTATTGAAATTAAAAGATGTACATACACACAGTTCTCATTCTCCAAATTTCGTGTTATTGCACTTATTTCTAAGCATTCTCCCAAATATATCATCATATATCATCATCAATGGCATAGCTGTTTCACTCAAAGAAAAAAAAAAAAGAAAGCTTATAAACCCAGGAATTTGAGGTTTAGATTTGTGTCACAAGCACTTTAAACAATCACACAGAACACTCATAACACTAATAGCTAACAGTAAACATTTAAAATATATGTGCATACACATAACCTATCAGAGCTATAGAAAACCATTGTTAATACAAACAATCAAACTTTCAAATTACTGCTTTACAAATCAGAAAAGCAATGATACATGCATGACCAAACTGAAACCATTCTTTTTGCTCAACAAATGCATTTCGATTTTGATATTTCAAACATCACTAGGAAAAGTAACTTCATAATTCAAGAATGTTTCTCTTCCCTTCTTACTTTGCAAATAAAGTTTCACTTTATTTTCTGACAAGAATGCTTACCTTTGTACTTGAAAGAAAGCTCCACAAGAGGACAGTTTAGGAGCAGTCAAAAATAAAAAAAGATGAACAGGCAAACTATAACGATCCAATTTGCTAACAGAATAGTTTTCAAAAACATAAGTTACAAAAGAGAATCAACAAATATGCTTACTATTGGAAAAACTACTCTGTGATTAAGCAACTGGTAACTGTAACAGCTCTAACAAGTAACTGCTTTATTTTTATTGGTTTTACTTCGTAAGAAAGATGCACTGTTACTGACATCTACTGTATTCATTCTAGCTATGTTTTCTTAAAGAATTTTTGTTCTATGAAACAGCAGTCTAAAAAGGTAACAAAACAGGTAATCAAAAGAGGACGAAGTGACAAACCTGCATGAGTTTTGTGTCATGTCCTGTATAGACAACTATCCCATGAACCCACTGAGTATTTCTCAGCTGAGCTCCTCGTAGAAGAATCTGATCAGATCCCAGTGGAACAGTACTAGAAAGAAGCAGTTTTATATTTTAGCATCAAAGCTATCAATGTCAATGAACAAATACAAACAACAGTTGTTAAAATGGTTAGCTCATTTCTCAAAATTTAGATGATTGTTGTAAATACACTAAGAACATCATTTTCAGAGTTAAATTTTTTGGTGTGCTGACTTAGAGAAAACCTGAGAGTTTAGGGCAAGTTGCAATAATATTACTTACCATTTAATTTTGACTATGGATGATAAAGATACGGTACCACTTAGTAAGCATACTGAAACTAACAAAGGTTATCTTCCCTCTGATTTAAGATTACAAAGTCTTTTATAATTGTATGCCAAAACACAACTACTCTTATAAAATTGATTTTTCCAAAGTAGTTCTCAAATTAGTTTTCTCTTAATTCTCAGTTTAATCCATTCTTCCAGTCAAACACATACTCTTTGCCAACATGATTAACTATGTAAAATTCCCAGCAATATTTTCTGCATCTTCTTTAAACTGCAGTTTTCCTGTGCTCTTCTTTTAGAACTGCACTGATTAAATGAGGAATAAAAAAATCATAAGATGTTGGACATGTCCCACTGTCTCAAATTAAGACAACTGACTTTATCCATATACTGTAGGTCAGGTTTTCTTAAAATAAAGAAGATTTAGATAATTATCAGTCTTTTCCTGGGATAGTAGACTTCCTATTTTTGCACTTTTATTTCCGTAAATACTAGCTAGCAGTTCAGACTTGTCAATAGTGCTTTAGTGTTTGCCATTCTCACTTAAATCCACCATCTTTAGAGTTGTTTGAAACCAACATGTTATAAGGAGAGCATATAAGCTGCTTGGAGACAGCAGCTATACTTCTGATATATAAGATATAAAATGAAGGAGCCATGAGATTTGGTAACATTTCTGGTAACACAGAGAGCATAAGGTCAGTCTCAGCAAGTAAGTTTCAGATAGTATTTTCTTTTGGACCCTCATGTCCCTCCTCTCCTTTCATACACAAGCTTTAAAGATGCAAAGACTGCAAGTAAAGAAAAAACACATTCTTCCTCTGCTAAAATCAACAGTGTCAATAAAGTTTTTTTTTTGTAGTAAGTTCTTGCAGAAATTAGGAAAGAACTTGTTCCAGAAAAAAAATGTTTGAATGCTTTCCCATATAAAGCAAACAAATAACAAACCCTATCCCACCACAACCTACTGTCTAGGACATTACTGTGGAACATACTGAATGTTTAAGGAATCATTTCCCCCTCCCACTGAAGTGTTGAATGACATAGCCATCAAAAACATGGGACACTTCAAGGTGCATGTAAGCCATCATGAAAAGAATCAGAGAAAAAAAAAAGAAATATACAACATATTGAAACTGACTTGTTATCTAAATTTGAACTATGTTCTTTTTGTATTTGTTGTATGTTTGTATCATGGTAAAATTAAAAGAAAATACATTTCCTTTCAAGTATGAAAGGAACTGCTGGGGTCTGAATTATCCAATAATCATGAAGAGTGACTCCTGTTCCCATCAAAAATTGCTCTGCACTTTTTTTTGTTCATCCCTTGCTCTGAATCATTTGGTCTTTTAGATCACCCATCAGCACAAAATCTAGACATTTAAATAATGGATTACATGTCATTCCAAGAATAACCAGATTTTTCAGTCTATTAAGACTAACAAGAATTTAACAGATAAAAGATGAAAGGCATATAACCGAAAAAGTTATTACTAAGTTAACTACAGGTAATTGGAAACCTTTTCAACTACGGACCTTCTCTGGAATGCCAAAAGACTGTCTTTCCTTAAAGCCTCTGATGAGTTCTAAGATTCCTCCTGAGTTCTAAGACTGCTCTAAGACTCATGTGAGTTCTAAGACTGCCTTCAAATGGATACCTCTCCCTCTTGTGACAGGAATTTATTCTCAAGGGTCTATTAAGAATACAACCAAAACAGAATGATGATTGCAGCCAGTGGGAGTTGTCGCCAGTAGAACTGGTGCACAGACCAAGATGATGAATATAGACAGCAAGATGACCAGGGACATAGAAAGCCCTGATCTGCCAGGTGTCATGCTACTGATCTTCAACGCTGTGACTTTATCCCATTCTATAATGCTGCTATGACTCGACAGAGCTCTAAAGTCTGTATTTCATGGCCTCAGCCTTCTCAAAACTGCTCCAATTCATCTGATTCCTCTTGTATACTATGTAACTAATGGTTCCTCTGCAACACACTTTGCTTATATTCAGCAAGGGATGTTCTCAATCTCTTCAGCACACTATCCAGCCATATTAACAGCTACTAACTTCTACGACATGTTTGAAAGCCTATATACCAGTGATTTTGTAATCATGCATACTGCATTCTTATCTACAATTTCCTTAAAATAGCCTTCAAGAAAATGTTTATTTTAGGTCTGCCCTCATTTTTAACTTGTTCACTCCTCCTTCTCTGGGCCTTTTGTTTAATCATAATTTCAAATTCATCCAGGTTGAAGAACTATCCTTTCTCCCACTAACAGTCTTCACCTCCTAAAACCAACTGACATGATTCTATATGTTTATGAGCATAACAAAGAGCTGCACCCGTTGCAGGAACAGTTAACACACTAAAAAAAAAAAACCACAACAAGATACCAGGAAAACTATTTTGGCCTCTTTTAGTCTTCAGATCTAGCCAAAAAGCTAAAAATTGTAGTGGAGTTTTACTTCTTTGCATACTGAGTATCTAAAACAGGAGAACGGAAAAAAAAAAACAAAACAAAACCACTGCCTTTTTTCAGCTGCTTTTACATGAAGGCAAGAAGAAAAGACTGAAAAGGACACCCAGACACAGCAGTCTGATGCTCCAATGAGTTATAGAATCAGAGAATCACTTAGGTTGGAAAAGACCTCCAAGATCATCAAATCCAACTGTGAATCTAGCCTGCCAAGTTTATTACTTAATCATGCCTCTAATCACCACATCTACATGTCTTCTGAAAACCTCCAGGAACCACGACTCAGTCAATATAGGAAGAAAGAGAACTCATCCCTGATTTTTCAGTTTGGAAATAAGGTCAGTATCTAAAAAGAGTTACTTACCTGCAATTCTTTTTTACTGAAGGTAAGTATTATATTAGAACCACACTTCTGGAACTATTCTACTGCACAGGAACTATATTCTAAACTGAATTTCTAAAATGACAAATTGCTTGACCAGCAGATGGCATGCTCCTACACATTCTTGAGGCACAATAGCCATGAGCACATTTACTGTTTCTTTTTACTCAAATTTTAAAATTAAATAATTCAATTAAAAATAAAAGCATGTTTTCTCCCTAGCCAGGGAGGAAGGACAGATGTGTGGATCTATTATAACTATTACCTTCAGAGAAGAATTACAGGTAAATGTTTTTCTCTTCTTAACGACAAGTACAGTGGAATTATAATAGATCCACACTCTTGCGACTGAAAACTCCCGGAATGCATCTGTAAGAAATCAGTAAATAAAAAATGGAATATATAAAAAAAAGGTATTTAACAATTAGTTAGTAGTATATATATCAGTCTAGAAACAGAAACATGGATAATATTGTATATGGAGAAATAGGAAAACCTATTAAACTAGAAGAGTCTGAAGCACATACTACTTCAGTTCCCCTCCAAAAACATATTTTTATATACATACTCAAATAAAAGAACAACAAAAACCCTACAACAACAACAAAAATAGATAAGAATCTACTTATATTCACCTTCAATAATAGAGACAGTCAAGAAATGAAATCCTTACAGAGTTACTAGCTACAAATCCCTGAACTATTAGAATTTGATTACTCCTCTATTATTAGTATCTGTTGGTTTCTGAAGGTCGCCTAGTATAAAAAGTCAAATTGCAGACATCAGATTTTACCCCTGTAATCTTTTGAAGAATGAAGACTAATACAGAATACATCAGAAATATTTTTTTTACCTCTCTAGTCTTAACAGAATAAAGACTTCGTAATTTATATTTTAACTTGACTAGTTTAACAACATTTACATATCTACTGATAGATTGAATCTATTAAGATCTTTTCCCTTGCATTTACATACCCATGCCCATCCAGTCTGATGTTTCCAACAAAGTCATAGAGATGTCGGTTTGGGCTCTCACATTCAATTCTGCCTGAAAGCCTCATCAAGCTTTCTATGTCCTTTATATCTGATGTTAGAGGCAAACCCTGTAAACAAAATTTGTTTGTCGTGACATTAAAAATCACTTTCCAATATAAAATTCTATGTATTATAAATCTGATATGGCATGACTTGAAAGGCAGTATTCCTACATGAATAGAATAGGACCACTACACTTTGCTGTCATATTGCTGGATGCTAGTGAGAGTAAAAAAAAATCACCTTGATATCTTACAATATCATGAGGATGACAGGGTCACAACCAACCATATAACTCAGCAAGAATGTCCCTGCACAGGCGCTGCACACTCAGCCAAAAACTGACATTCCCTACCTGCTCCTCAAGTGCAATACTGGCACTAGCAGCTTCTTTCTGCAGTGCTTCTCACTCTTCTATCCTCTAAAAACAAAGCAATAACCCAGACTACAAATCCTTCAGCCTATTCTCCCAAAGGAAACCCCTTGAAGTGCAAGGAATGGCTTAGAAATAAGTATTCATTCCTTCTATTTAATGCATTGAACGAAAACATTTATGAGATAGCAATAATCAATAACTTTTTTAACTTAATCTATTAAAATCTCAGAGCCTTCTAAAATGAACATCAATGTCTTAAAATGTTTTATAAGCAATCATAGACTTAAAATATTGGTAATATTCTCAAAAATGAAATTCCTACCTGTCGAATTTTTAAGTTTGTCTCACCATCTAAATTAGATGTTTCGATGTAGCACATAGCTTGTGGTTCACTATTAAGAGAAAAAAATCCTTAATTTTATATTATAATGTCAAACTCCATTAACTTTCTTTAATCTTTTAATACCTATTTAGGCAATCAGCTTTTTTTTTTTTTTCCCCTTATCAAATCTTCAGAACTAGAATAATTTATAGTCAAATCTGTAAAACTACTATAATACTCCACATTGTCAGAAAAGTTTGCCAAAAGTTATCATCTTAGATCAAATGCTGCTAAAAATGCTGTATAACTTTTATTTATTTGTTCATTTTTAAGTTTTCACATGAAATTATATATAGGCACAAATGAAGTACAGTCATAGTGCCTACTACTGCATGCAGCAGTAGTATAGATATGAACTTTTTCTTGTAAAGGGTTTTCTTAAATAAAAGTTCATATTATGGGCTTTTTTTTGAAATACAGCCATCCTTTCCATGCAATTTTAAAACTTTTTTTTTGTTTGGTGTGTAACACACAGAAGTGATTGTGTGTGTTGTATAACACTTCTGGATTTGAAAACACATAACCATTATATAGGTGATAACTAGGAAAATAAAAAGAAGGACAAAATGACTTTTTTTGCAAGTAGATGGTAAAGAAGATCAGGTCAGGATTTCTAAATTGCTCCACTCAGCTACCATCTTCTGGGCATAAGAACAGAGCACTTAGTATTTATATTTGTGACATAAATTAAGATCCTGCAAAGGACCAGAGTCATCATGAAAAACCTTTACAACTTATAGAGAGTAAACATTAATTCTTCTACCGCTTTAAAGATAATTTTTTTTCCTTCTTTCTAGCATGGAATTCAAGAATCAAGAGCTTTTTTGAGTTTGTGAATGCAACAGTGGCTACTGGTAAGTGACTTAACTTTATCCTCAAATCATTCTAAAACTGTGTAGGTTATTCAAACATAGTATTTTTGCAAAGCAAAACCACTAAAACGTGCAAAATCATTATCATAAATTCCTTTTAGAAAGTATTTTCTTCTTGGCAAACTTTTCTAAAAATGTAAATAGCTTCTGTCTAGATTGTTTGGCTGGCATCACCTGTATGAAACACTACTACAGTTCTAGCATTCTAATTAACTGACAGTAAACACAAACAATATTTTTGTGGAGCACTAAGGCAGCAAAGACATCTCAAGTGATACACATGCTTAATTATAATTACTTTAGCAGATAGCAGTGACCTCCAAAGTAAATAAATTGCAGTTAGATCAAGGCAGGCCCATTGATTTGTTAGGAAACAACGAAGTCCAGCAACAGCGCAGATGATAGCATAAAGCTGACGTGTCTAAGAAACATGCATTTTGACACAGTACACAAGAACAATGCTGCTTTTGCCATTGCATGCGGCAGAGATTGTGCAACATTCACATTTGTGCAGAGGGTCCTCTACCAGTCCTATCAATAATAAACTATATTCTTTGCTGAAAATGAGTTGGTATGAATGTGTCTATTTTTAATTCGCTTTAAGGAATTAGGCATATACTTATCCCAGTGTTTTACTGTGTATTAGTTTAATGACAACTTGTCTGATAAAATTTCATGGGGATAGTGTAAAAGCTTAAAAAGAAGGTCTGAAACAAGTTCTCATTTCTTGGAATCTTACCATGTATTTACATTTTAAAGGATCTGCACTTTTATCAACTGAACCTTTTCTCATTTTATAAATGTGTGGGTTTTGTCTAAGAAAGATAGACAGTAAAGCAAAGATTATCAATATATCAGTGTTCTTCATATTTGGTATACGAGGACCCACATACACGTATCCTGTGCAACTAGTTTATTCTAACCTTGATGACAGGCTGATGAGATCAGCTGGGAGATGTTCCCCATTGGTCACTTTCACTACTTCCCCTACTGCCACCTACACATCCCAGTTTGAAAATGATTAGAACAGAAAAATAAGTGATAGGGGAAAACAAAACAAAACAAAAACAAATGGACAAAGACAAAAAGACAGAGTTTGAAATTATTATACAAACAATACATGTTAATTAAAACATCTGATGACAATTTTTTCAAAATCTATTTTAATCAGGTCAGAGAAGCAAAACAACTAAAATATTTCCATTTCTGTTCTAGTGGATTGTTTTACTTTAAGGTACCAACTTTAAGCTGCAGAAAACACTGACATTTAACAGGAAAAACAAAAAGCTGTTATGCTTATTTCTCAACTGACAAAGTTTCTAGCCACACCATATGCTATCAAAAGTAAATAAATAAAAACCATTACAGTTTACACCGACATTTCCGAAAAGTCAGGCGACAAGAACCCTTCTAGTCAGCTTGCTGAAAATGATTTTGTATTTAGTTTCAGTTTTGTTATTTTCGATCTTCAATGAACTTGCAAGAACAAAACAGAATTAAGTCTCAGAGGTTTGTGCCTTTCCACTGTAAAAAATAGCATGATCTTAATTATCTTAGGAAACTGTAATTCTCCAGAAACTGCTATTATTGGTAAAAAGAACCAAATAATATTAGTCTGATATAAAACCAGGCCCGCAGACTTGCATTGCTATTGAAGCCTAAAATGTAAATGACTATCAATAAACACCTGGAAAGCAAAACTGATGAGACTGTCTTCTTGCAGAATGCATGGCCATGGGGAGATGAGAGCTGGAAAAGGAGAGCATGTGTTGGTACACACACACAGAATTGCAGGTAATGTAGTAGCACAAGGTCATCTCTTGGCAGGAGAGCTTCAACAGGCCCCCAGTTACATAACTAAGGAAGATGCTTTAGCTGGAAAAAAATGCCAGAGCTGGACCTACAAAAGCAATCAGGATTCAAGGAATCACCTTTGCAAACTGGATCCCAGAAGAAAAGCTGACTGGTGAAATTCAAGGTGAATAACAGTCATAGCTGGGATTGTGTGTTCTGACAAAAGTGGGGCAAAGCGAGATGAATCAAAGTGGTAACATTCCCAATAAGTCCAGTAGCAGCTAAGTATTATTTCAACTTATCAATGCATGATACAGGATTCCCATCAAGGGACAAGGCTTGGAAAGACAGCTTTGCAGATAGGTGGATTCTTCTATGTCTACAACTACAACTGGAGAACACTGTAACGCAAATACCCTACAAATTGGATAGGGCAAAACAGTGAAGAAGTCTAGGCAAAGACCCAAATGTAGGAGCTTACTCAGAAGGATTATAAAGGATGTGCTCTGAGAAGATATAATCTGTTTTGCCTGTAAGACACTAGAGTTAGCATGATAGAAGCTATTATCAGGCGAAAATGTTCTTGCTGCATGGTATACTGTCTGTGAAGATCTTGGAGGAGTAGCACCACCAAAACTTATAAATGCTTCTAAAAATGCAGAAGTAAAAGCTTTATAGAGGATACTGAATAGAAAAACATCTGAAGTTACGGTAAACATTAATACTGAACAAAGACAGACTGTGGGAGAATTTACAGAATTACCTGGAATTGTTTAACATGATAATAATAGAAATGTTTTGAAACTGCTACACTTAATTTTGAGATATTATGGAACATGGCATAAATAATGTAGTGTACACCACAATTTGTCACAGAAATGTGTAGGATTCTAACTTCATTAACTGTACGTATGAGTAGATTCATTAACTTCTGTGGTAGATGGTTTACACCTAACCCATAATTATACATATTACAATAATACTTCCACTTGTACCAGAAAAAGATAGCTGTCATTGCATAGTAAACATTGAGTAATAAATCAAAACACAATCGATCCTATTTAGATAATGTTAAAACAAATAAAAAAAAACAATTCTTAGAATATATTGTCAATTGACCTGATCAAATAGATGTTGAAAAATGTTCATCTTCCACATAGTAAGATGTGGATTTCTTATATAAAACTGTCCAAGGAAATGATGATAAACAACCTCTGATTGTCCATGTAAAAACAGTTACATTACACACTATACATTAAGTCTTGCTTTCAGTGCTGAAATTATTCAAAAAATGTATTAATGAATAAAGTGAGTGTTCAGCTCAAAGACAATGCTAGTTTGATGATTCATGTTTTTTTTTTTTCCCCTCTGATTTAACTACCAAACAGGTGACTATATCTATTAAACACATTTCTGTTGTCTGCAATATATTCATTTTAATTTAAATATAAGATGCAATTTGTTATGTAGGTATCAAAAAGCTAGCCTGGTAAAATACAGAAGTCGATGTCCAAGTACTAAAACTAGACAAATCAACCTTTTTTGCATTACACTCAATAACAAAATAACATACTATTTTTTTCGTAGAAAAAACTCAATGGTAAACAGAATGGCAGTGTAGTTTTAGAACTGCAATTGACACAATTTAATGAAATACTGCCTGAAATGATAAATTCCCAAATGAACGGAAGATTATACTCAAGAGAAGCAGCATTTTTGTTTATTCCTTATTTCCTTGGAGCAATCACAAACAAATAAATAAATAAATAAATAAATGCAGGGTAGAGAAACCAGCCTCTACACTATAAGCATCAGTGGGCATCTCTACCTTGATGAGAGCAGTACAGTGTCAGCAGGTATATACTCTTTGCCTTTTATTATAACTATATCTCCAACATCTACCTGAAAGAAAACTGGGAATTGGTTAATGGTCTCAAACAAAATATGTTATCCCTTTGTTTTAAGCATAGTAAATATTTACCTTGCTGAATTTGCTAGAAAGACTGTTTTTAAAACGCTTCCAGAGAAGCCTATAGGTGTCAGGTACACAAAGCCCTTGAATTACTTGGAAATCTCTTCAGTAGGCTTTATTTTGACATTGCCTATTCATTTCTTTACTTTGTTAGTTATTGTAATAAATATATCTACATTTAGAATACTTGAGTTAAAGAACAAATTAATCTATAGTGCTAATGCTATAGCCCTTACCGTGGTTTCTGCAAAGGTTTCATCAGAATTTTCACCTGAATCTTATCTCCAAATTATTGTGGATCAAATTTTTGGTCAATTTTTTCAGGTGTGGAAACCAACAAAACCAAGACACTAGATGGAAAGCTTAATATTTACTCCCTAAAAGTTATCTTTAACAGTCCCCTCCTCTAATTACTATTTAACAGTCTTTAAAGTTCTTATGCTTTAAGCCAAAGCAATTAAGTCAGCCAATGGTAGTTTTGGCTGACTCATGACATCAAAACTGACTTGATTTAAAAATACATTTTAATAGACAAATATTAACGAACACAAAAAATAAAATACAAAAGATGATATATTTCCCATCATAACAGTTAATTCTTCTCAGTGATATAGATTTCGAGAAATAAAGCAAACATTAGATCTATATTCTGCTCCAAAAGTCACCTTGAAAATATAAATACACACCTTTTCCCAGTGGACAATCTCCCATGCACCATTTCGTAGTACTGAAACAAAAAACAGTAAAAAAGAAAGAATTCTCCAGTTATACAATCTAATTGCAGTCTGTGTCAGATTCCTTACAAAAAGTCATGAAAACACACCACATTTACTGAAAATTTTACAGCATGCCTTGTTTCTATAAGTTCAGGTCAAGCATCTCAATTATACAACGCTTTCTTTATATGATAGATTTTGTACCATAGAAACTTATTACTAGGTGAATCAGAACAAGTTTACAGGGTTTAATTATCCATTAAATCTGATATCGATTGTATCATAATGTGGTGTTTTCCAATGAAATTAGTAATTGGAATAAAAAGTTTCAAAGTAAAAAAATGTTATCAAGTTATTATGGGGAAAAATATCAATTCAAGAATATAACTTTGCTCAGTTTAAATAATGATGACTTTCATATAGAGACGACTCATGAAAAGTCACCAGCAGGCTTAGGATTCAGCTGTTCTTACTGCCATTGATATGTCACAGAACTAATTAATATTGCAAGCACACTCACTACTCTAGTTTTGAGCATTGCTCTACTTTAAAGTATTGCTATGATGCAAAAAAACATGCCTCATTTGCCAGTTAATTGATTAATTGATTTGCCAGTTAATTTTTTTAATTAGCATTGGTTACGAAGCTACTGAAGATTGATGTGCAAAAAGAAAATGAAAATAAAATTTATAGATATGTATCAATGCTCAGATAGCTCCAAGAGACTGCTCTCTTTTAATGTGTCTCCCAGCTTTCAAACTGTCAGGATGCTTATTTAAGCACCTGGCCAGAGGATTCAATTCTTATGAAAGCAAGTGTTGATTTCATAAAAGTGGAGCAAATTCTAGGAAAGCATATTGCCTTTACATCTAAGTTTTCATTGATGTTCTTTGCAGATTGACCATTTTGCTATATATCTACATTTCTGTAAACTAGTAACTAACCTGCTTAATAATTCTTCAGGAAGAGATAAGTTCTCTTACCCCTTCCCTGAAGTTTATTAGTGCTGATATGCTCAGGGTAATGGTAAATGGAGCAGTCTACCTTTCAGACATCAAACAAGCCATTTTCATGACTGTCTCTCACCAATCAGTTGACCGTTACACAAAATCCATATTAACAAACCATTTCCCCTCATTGGGAAAACTGCAGATCCAGAGTGATGGCTGGTTGTGATACTGTAGTAAGACGTTTAAGGCGTTAAATGGAAGGAAGCTGTCAGCCTTTCTTGCTAGACTTGTTACCTGCTGCTTTAGCTAGTTAAAATCAGCTCACAAATGGGTGAGTCAAATTCATGGAAACATGTTGGGAGATCTGAAATCTCAAGAGTACTCTACCCCAGCCTGATCCAATAAGCTTTTAAGCATAATTAACATGCATGACATTAAATTAAATCTGTTTTCTGACGAGGAAAAAAAAGAGTGGTGTTGCTATGAGCTTTTTATATTATAGAATACTTGCCCCATAAAGTCTTCTGTAGCCTGGCTTTCACATTCATGTCTCCCATTTTTCAGCTATCTCTAACAAATAGCTTTCAAAAGCATGCTCCGTCTGCCCTATGGAAAATTACTTCACCACCCTGCAGAATGTACGCTTCATCACATCAGAGTGCATGACAGTGTCTAGTGTCTACATGTGCAGCTAGGGAAAGCAAAGTCGTCCCTAATGCAGCATAGCACATCAAAATCCTCTAAGTTTTTACTTTTTTTAAATAGTAACAAAAATTTAGAATTAATAGAAGATTTTAGTATTAGTTAATTACCTAATGTTAACTGAGATACAGATGGTCTTTAATGAACACACAGATGAAGGAAAACCCATATACAGAATCCATACAGGCATGTATCATTTCATTAACAATTTTGTGTGTTTAAAACACAACTGAAGGTACAGCTGAATATATAACATACTACTCACAATGCTATTTTTCAGGGTTACAGAATTGCTGAATAGATGAAAGCAAAATTATGGATTACTATACTGATTAACTTTGTAATTATTGTTTTGACAATGTATTTGACAATACAGTCAAATATTGCTTTGAGAGTATACTGATATCAGTGTTATGTTTGTGTGAGTCCCGCATTAGCTTAAACTAGTTTCTCAGCGCTAGGAATACTTTTGTGCCAAATTTTGAAGAAATCTGCACAATCCATTTCCAGCTCATTTACCTGTATACTCAACAGTTAGAATTACATTGTTAGCATTCGCAAAAACTTCAAGATCACCCCCCTACACAACCACAATCAATAAGCTTTAAAAAATTTCCTACCTTGAGTTTGTTTCTTGTTCACCGCATTATCGGCTTTATGCCTTTTCTGAATTAAAAATGCACAGTGGTTAAAGGCTTCTGTTGAAATAAAACTTTCACACTTAAGATTTAAAACACATTTATTACTCCCTCCTATTCACCAATTTAATACACAGATTTTTAAAACATTTTAAATAGTACTACGGATTATTTGCATAGTCTTTATCATCAAGAAAGTCACATTCAGTTCTAGGCTAATAGTGTTCTAGTAACTCTCACACAGGCAATCTCTATTCGAACAAATTCCTTGATCAAGGATGTGGTGTATTTATGTTCCGTAACTTTGACCTTCCTTGCAACTGGGAGATGACTCTAACAGAGCAAAGGTCATGAAAGCATTCTTCAGGTAAGCATCATATAGAGTCAAACTATGACTGAGTAAACTTAACTTCACTTCTACATAACTACCTGCAGACTTCAGCAAAAAAGACATAAAAACAAACAAACAAAATCAACTCAACCCCTCACCCCAACGTCTCTCAGTTTTCATATAGCTGTTAGAAGCCTTTTGATAATCTTTTGTTGCAGCTACTAACAGCAGTATTTTCATGATATACTCAAACTCATATTAGCTACAACATGCTTAGGAGACTACTAAAACAGATTTTTGAACAGAGGTACAGAATTCATGCCTCTTAAAAAGAAAAAAATCAGAAGCAACATTGTAAATTGAAATGAAAATAAACTGACCTACTTAAGAGCCATAATTCTAATAAAATGATGGTATAACTCTGAGCTGCCAGGTCTTAAAAGGGCACCTTATCACTTTACAAAGACTAAGGTAAGATATTATTTTTGAAAAGATTTTCACAGATTATCATCAGACTCTCTCTGCAAAAAGATGGCTGATTTTACAGATAAACAGCCTTTGATCGACAAGAAGGCACAGTAAATTGACCAAAGCAGGTAGTTATTTGCCCAGAGGGAGAGTCTCCTCCAGCTTGAAAAGTAACAGTTTAATTTTAGTTGCTTTCTGAGCTATGCTGGGTGAAAATTGGAAAACTGTCAATAATCTTGCACTGCACATCACAAGTTTTGCTACTACTTCTGAACCATACATGGAAAACACATGCTGTTAGTGAATAATGTCTTCTGCTTACATCTTCTACTTCTTGGGATTACACTGGAGAAAAGGAAACATTTGATTCTTGCGTTGAGAGTATTATGTTGATAAGCAGATTTATTTATATCAATATATAAAGTTTGTCATCTAAAAGCGGATTAATCCTGCTTTAGTATCAGATGAAGATAACCATTCCTGAAGATCTTAGATATCTCACTGTGTAAATAAAGTAAAATGTAATTAAGGATGGAAGGAAAACAGACTGAATATTTTTTACTATTGAGCAAGTGATAAGGTTTCCCAGGAAAAGAAGTACAGCTGTCACAGTCAAATATTCCTGCACATTCCTGCACGAACCAGGAGGCAATGTTACATTTCATATCTATTTCACTAGAAAAAATTAAGATTTCTTTTTCACGCACACACACACACACACACACACAAAGCCTTTTGATTAGCAGCTCAATTCTCCCGGTCAGCTACTTCAACTCATTCAGTTTCAACTAAGCACTCTAGGAATTAACTACATGCTGAGGCAATGTAAACTTAACAAAAGGAAAAATAATATGTGAATTGCCTTTAGGTAATTCTGTAGTAACTAGTAATAAGAATTTTCATTGTTTAAGCTGATATATGGCAAAAACAACCAAACAAAAAACCAACCCTCAACACGTTCCCTGGCTTGTGCTCCATGCCAAACTACACACTTAGTGTTGCAAAGAGCAAACGATAGAAAGAAACGAAATGACATAAAAGAGGAGGAAGATGAGATAATTTTAAAAAGGACACTCTGTACAGTAGCAGCAGCCTCAGTTTTATATTTGCCTAGACACTGACAGATGGTGTAAGTCTGTAAGCATTAACAGCAGAATTGTTAAAAATATCTGAAAGAGTATGAATTGATTTTATGGCTTTTTAAAAGGGATTTTGTTTATGTAAATGGAAAGCAACAAAGACATTTAAGGAGAAGCCGACTATAGGGCAGCAAACATTGTAAATGCAAAACAGAATGAACACATTAATGGACACAACATTGTCTCTTGCGGGACCTCTCAACTCTTTGGCCCAGGAACTTCATAAAACCCAGGGGGACAATGTATCTTGCCTACCATCCATTCTCAAAGTTAACTGAGTAGACTGAATTGAGTGTCTCAGCAGAAAAGTCTGCTGAGTGCCCGGCCACTCTCCATTTCAGAACTTCTTTGTAACTCATCACTCTTCCTCCTGAACATGTTTCTGCACATACACTGTCATTCTGCTCAAACACAATACACCTGATGTTCCCAGGAAGCTTACTCTTCTTGTGCTGGGAAAGATTACATTAGCTGCAATGCTTTACAGAAATCATGAGGAGCAGCCCACAATACCAAGAACGGAGAACCTTGTCCTCCACATAACAAGGCACTCTCTGATATATTACATCTAAAATCTTGTCCTCCATATAACTTATCTGCAGAACTAGTACAGAACAAAAAAGGATGAAGAAACTCTTCACATCTGAAGAATGATTTGGTAAATCAAGACAAATTCCTTAGATACAAATGATGCAGTCTAAAGCCAACTCATTTGTGTTATCTGAATTAGAGAGACACATTCTGTGATATGCTTTCAATAAAGATCTGGCAGGGAGGTACTGAGAAAACCCCCAAAACCTTTGTTGGAAGTGAAACAAAGATTGATATTCTTTTCCCTACCCACAAAATAAATTAGAATGGACACTTCCAAGCCATGACAATATCCTGGCTCTTTTAAAATTTTCATTCAATAGAATAAGAAAGCCAAACAACCACTACTGCATACAGTGACTCCAGGAAAGCTTGCCATAGGTGGACACCCACCTAGCAAAGATAAGCATTCCATTTGTGTTCCTTGCCCTGAGACATCAACGTATCACATTTATCAACAAGACTAACAATAAATTGCATTGGGCCAGAACAACAGGAAAAACTGAAAAGCCTATTCCCCTTGCTGTCTACAAAACTGTGCAAAATTGAAACAGTGAAAACACAGATTTTATGCATCTGACTTTAAAAAAGGACTCATCAGATGCACTGACCTGGATTTCACAGCTGGGGAAAACCTGTTATTAAAACTTTAAAAGTGGCAGAGAATTATTCAACGGGTTTTCTGCAATATAATCTATGAAAAAAAAAATCAAATTATTTAGAAAATATTGCTATTAAATACTTACAATATCTTCTATTATCTCCTTCACTGCAGCTACAGCTAAAATAAATAAAAGAGGGACCAATGTTGTATAACGGCCTGTTGGTGATACATCTGGAATTTGCTATTAAAAAGAGAAAAAAAAAAGTGTTTGAATTCCTGGTTGAAAACATACTTTCAATACAAGAAGTAGAACTTTCTGTGCAAACACAGAGATGAAAACTGGATTCATTATTTAGACAGGGTGCTGGTTATTTCCAAGTAAGGTATTGTCTTTTAATCAAACAAAGCTGATACAACAAAACAATGTTTACATTTTAGATAGAACAGGGTTCAGCAGTTACTTTCAGAGGGTTTAGTATCTGCAGGAGACTCACCTTCATTTTTTATGTTTCAAAATAAATTTAAATACCTATTTATAACATACAGTTATTTTTCTTTTCAGTTTAGATTTTTGTTGAAGTGGACACAACTCCAAGGTATTTTTAATTCCTTAGGTTTTTAATTTCTAAAAGATTTTGTGTTATACTAGTTACTGATTGACAAACTTCAAACAGCTAAGACTATTGTAAGAAATTAGCTTTTGCTAAGCAGGTATAGGCATAGATAAAGCAAGTGCATGTGTACACAAAATGAATGCAGAGAAGATGTTAGTTATGTGATATATATTGATAACTATTTGTAATTATCTTTATATTGACTAGAGTTGTTAACGGCTACATTGATAGGGTAGAGTATTCCTGCCTTAATAGGTTTAGAACAGGCAATGCAGCCCATATGACTACAAGATTTTGCAAGAGAAGAGTAGAGTAATAAGTAGTCCTCGATGTGGTTAGAACACATCTTCAATTAATCGTAAATGGTTTTGAAAAACAGACAGTATTATTTTGAATTATATAAATTTCTTTTTGCAACGACCACAGTGGGCATCTGAAAGAAACCACAATGTTATATGCATGTATGCTATTTTTCTTGGAACAAGACGAATATACATCTGTTTTCAAAGTTACTCTAGATTACATTTTCAAATATTTATATGGAAACCAGGCAGAAAGTTAATGGACAATTGCCTGTATGTCAGCTGCAGGTCAAAGTGATCTATCACTTCTCCAGTTATTTCTGCCCTTTCATTCCTCCTTACACGTATACCCAAACATCCCCATTCCAATTACACATTATTTTCCAGGCAAAATATGAGAGCAAAGGGGCACCAGCTCACACCTCAGTTCCATTACCCCGTATTTGTTACTCCTGTTTCTGTGATGTCACTGATTGGTTGATAGAAGATGGTGGTCTTCTAACTCCATGATTGCTTCCTATCATTCCTCTTCCTACACCCAAATCACCCACCTGCCAGGTTCTCACCCAGTAATGCCAAGTCTCAAACAGTTTCAGCCTCACATTCTACATCTGCTAGCTTGAAGTACAGCGGCATCACAAGCAATGCTGCTGGACCATTGGACTAGCCTGAGATGCCAGGTGAGGTCAAGAGGTTGTTTGTTTAGAAACCACAGGTTTCCAGGTGGAGAAAGCTAATGAAACCCTGAACTTCTGATTTTTTTATTTTCCCTCTAGAAAATAGTGCGAGCTTCCTGTGCAGAAACATCCTACAAAACTGCTCCAAGCACTTAGAGCAACAGCAAAGAAATCTGTATGAGATGTTTCATTTGCTGAAACATCTAAAGCAAAGGAGGAAAAAAGTACACATAGCAGTGTATGTACTTTTATTTTAGTAATTTTTGTTTTGTTAATGCTCTCTCAGTAAGTTTCAAACATTAGCATCTTATTGTTGATCTTACCTGAAGTAATGCAATAAAAAGAAAAAATGCATTAGCAGCTCTCCTGAACTGGGAATAAAGGAACCTTGGCAGGAATGTGATTATGTTGTACTTTGCAGTGCTAAAAGACAAAGAGAAAACCAAGTACAATTATAACAGTAAGAAAAAATTTCAAATGTATTCCTTTCCTCTCAGTTATACATGTTTTCAAATACAACAGGACCTTTTGTGATTTCCGTGTGTGCAAACAGATTCATTTTTCACTAAAAAAGAAATCTGAAGACTTCCACAGACATTTCCACACACTTCTATGATCTAGTTAACCACGGAAAGCACCCATCATCCACAAAAACTGTTGTGAGTTTTAATTTTGAGGTAAGAAATTTCCTTGTCACCTCTGCATGCTTTGTGGACAGCAGTCAAGCTCTGCTGTGACTCAGTTATAGGCAACAAGGAGAGGGAAAAAATGAAGAGAAACAGGCAAGTGGTTGCACTGAGGAAGCAGGTAATACAAGACTTAAGCTCACAGCTCTGATGCCTCAGAACAGTACCTTACCCAGCAATCTATGGCAGACATTTGGTAAGCAATTCTGCACTATGACTCAAGTGCAGACAAAATTCTTGAGCAAGAATTATCAGTCAAGCCAGCATAATGAGAAGGGTGCTAAATCAAAACTGAGGAGCTGTGCGGCTTCTGTGCTGCATATGAATTTTCATGATCTAATGCATCTTGAAGACTAAAAAAAAATTTAATAGGATCAACTGTCTTTAAATGATGCAATATATTTGAAAAAGTAATAAAAATTATAATATTCATTAAATACAAAAATCTATACCTCTCACTGAACTGAAAGTTTACCTCTTTTAAAAATTGAAAATATTGGATATCATGTGTAGTTTTGAAGGCTGGAAGAGCAGAATATAGCTTATCCTAGTGTAACTATCTTGGTTAATCCAACAACACAAAATGTTTGAACACGCATCTTTTCATCCGCCTTACACTCATTTAAGAGCAGACTGCTACCATCCTGAAACAATAACAATTAAAACAATGATACCAAAAAAATGACAGACAAAAGACTAGTAGGAATATTTTCGACTCCTTTTAAAGTTAATAATATTTACTTTAACTTTGCATAAAATACTCAGTTTAAAGGTGGAATTGATGTATCATATACAGAGCTAAACACTGTCAAGAAACAAAGAAAAAGGCAGAAAAGTGACTTGGTCAAGAGTGACTCAATCAAGATAAGTCACAAACAAAAAGCTTTATAAAGTATCTCAAGTCCATGACAAAAAAACACCACATTATTCTTAATGTCTACAAAATTTCTGCATTTATCAAATGTACCTTCAGAAAAAACATCTGCCTGAGACAGGAATATCTTTGCCATTCAATTACTTTGAATTTTAACAACAGAACTGAAGGACATTATCAGATCTAGATATATGTTACTTATGAGCATTCAGTATGTTTCTTAAAATTAGATTAAAAATTAAAAAAAAAAATAAAAGAAAATAATCAGCAGAGTCCTAAAGACCAAACTGGAAATTCAAAACTAGCTTCATAAGCAGCAACAGCATCTTTGTAGTAGACTGACTGAAAAAAGGCGGAGTTTCCAAAGCACAGAATGACATGTTCAAGCAAATCACACCTACACTGGCATCCAGCTACCAGAAATATGTTTGAAAATCAAAGATAAACTGATCTTCAACAAATCCATACCCTAGGGATATGCCAAAGGTGCAGCTGTAAAGGTCCCATGCAGACCTTTCCCCACTCAGTTCATAACAATTCTGAAGATCAGGTTTGTATATTAAACAGATTGGATGTTCTAGTCATTGCACTTCGTTCCTCCCTCCAGAGTCAGCGACTGCTACTAGTGGCTGGAGGAAATGGCAGAGGTGGAATAAACAGAATCTTCTTAAATTTTGCTAAGCAGTATGCAACATTCTGAAAAAAAAAAGGTATTAACAAAAACACGAGTTACTACCTGACATGGTTATTGCAGAATTTGGTTAACTGGGGCTGATTGATGAATATAGTTCTCAGTTCTTCTTGATCAGCTAGAGAAGTTTTCTCTGAAACATCATCTGTCTTCTCATAGCCTGTGAACACGGAAGGATTTTTAATACAGATAGATAAATGGACAGAAACACATACACACACAAGACTCAAAGCACTTCACCACAACAAAAATACATCTATTGTGAACGTGAACTCTATCTGTTTCTTACAATAAAAGCAATGTTAATTAAAAAAATAAAGTTTTAGCCACTTAAACTATATATGTGATTAAGAAAGGAAGGTAAAAGGTATGTAGTCAAGAAGCGTTGTAAAGCTATGATAATGAACAATAACTGTAAAATCTGATCAATTAATGAGCACCCTCAAATAGCTTGTGCCCCTTCATGGCAATATGAAATTAACTATGCTCTGTTGATGTATTTCAATCCAGAAGGGAGCATACAAAATAATAACAATAAAAATAAATCTTTCCCCTCTCTCAGCTGAGTGATCTTACTTGCAGTACTGGGGCAAGCAAGTATTTAAAAAGGAAGACGGTAAAAGAAATACACAAATAGTAACGTAAGGGAAGAGTAAGAAGTTTAGGACTAAAATGTTTTTAGTTACTGGTATTATTGGTAATCTGACAAGTATGCAATATAAACTCAGAAAATCTTCATATTGTATACAGATCATTCAGCATATTAGTTTCTAGTTTTGCATGTAAATTTTTTCTGCATTGCTTGTTGCTGAATTTAAAGGAAATTAAAGGAAAATCAAATATATAAAGGGACATTTACTATAGGTTTTACACAACTCATTCCATACTTGATCTATTTTCCTGCTTTGTCTGCCCTATATACACATAACACACTTTCCTCTTCACGCTTCTTTTAAACTAAATTGTTACACAACTATAGTGGTGTAACAATTAAGAGTTTGCATAAGAATAGAGGTAAATTTCCTGCAAAAACCTTGCAAAAATTTAACCATTAATCTCAATGTTAGAAAAACAGTTCCCTAAGAGGACGTCTGAACAATGAAATTAAATACAAAAAGTATGTGTCTAGTATAGCTATCAAACCAAAATGACTCACTAATTCTATTTATTTGCATAAATCACCTGTTCTGAGAAATACTCTTAGAAACTTCTTTGTCACAACTAAAGCTAAAACACAGAAAACCAATGCAACCTACCCTACAGTTTGATCAACTGTACTCTTCCAGTCCTCAGCAACCTCCCCAGACCACCATGAGCTTTCAAAGACAACTCAGAGTGGCCTGACAGTGAGATCGGCACTCATGGATACAGCCCAGTAGAGCCCACGACCTTCTGTATTTCCCATTTGTGATCCCTGACCTGATCCTTCCCCACCTAGCTAAGTCTTTCTCGCTGCAGACTTTCCCACCAGTAACATGAACCTACGGTTCCTGATATTACTACACAGGAAATCCTCACTACTACATTTGCCCACGGGAATTTATTTCCTTCCTTCCAGTTCCCCAAAGGAATGGCACACACCTGACACGTTTCTAGTCTCAAGAATACGCTTCAGAGGACGAGCAGCCAGCCTAACAGACTTGCCCCCCCCCCCCAACAGGTGCCCACACACTACTTTTTGACTTAAGGAACTACACAAAAGCACTTGGCAGGCTGAGCCAGACATTTCCTATTCCTGTCATTAGCCACCCTTAGAAGGGCACCTCCTATGCGTGACCTCCAGCATGCGACTCCAGGAGCACACACAGGTGTAACACCACTGGACACAGGCACATCTCTGCGCATGTGAGGTTGTCAGTCATCAGAGTGGCACAACCAGTCACACCAAGTCTGAATCCATCACATGGTGAGTGCACCTTCATCCCAGGTACACAACACCTTCCAGTTGCTTGATGAAGGAATGAACGCATAAAATAGCTTCTGGGAGAGCTTTGGTGGAAGAGTTGGAAACTATTCTCTCAGTACCAACCTAGCCTGAGCAACTTCAGGAAATAAGGGAAGAGTTTACACATTTCTACAATATACTACTACGATTTTGCAGCATTATTTTTAAAGCTCCTGGAAGTATAAACCTTGAGTACAAACAGTGATAGAGTTAAAGCAAATGTTAGCAGGCATTAAACATTATATATTACCTGTTTGTTGAAAAGACAAAGGAACTATAGACATTTATTTTCATATGTTAGTATTTAGGTGTTTATTTGTTCTTCTTAAAACAAAAGGTCACCAACAAGGTGCTTAGAAATTTCATAAACATTTACTGCCTTCCTTTCCACTTCCTTGAATTCACGTTCGTCAATCCTTACTTAAAAAGGAAGCTTTGGAATAAGTTCTGAGCCTCACATGCAGCCCTTTGTAGCCCACAGCTTCAGCAAAAGGTGTGTTAGACTACCTTCAAAGCTTTAAAGGTCACACATCTCTCACTTTGCCTAAACTTTGCAATACATCCACTGGAGTACAGACTACACTCCCACACAAAACTCAGTATCAAGAAGTTACAATTCCTCTTCCTCGTTTGTGTCTGTATGTGTATACACATATAAAAACTCTAGGAATCCATATATGACTGAAATTATTATGTTGACTGAGATGGCAAACATGCTTAATTTAAGTGACTGAAATGTCTTCCAAGCAAAAGAGACACAGAACTCTTTTTGAAACACTCTACTTTCAGATGTGATTATCAGAAAGAGTGTAGAGAGAAAACCGAAGTGTTGAAATTTTAATTCAGCATTTGATAAAGAGCTGCTACATCCCATCCCACCCTCCCACAATGCCATTTCTTTACAATATACCACTCTCGGGAATAGTATCACTATGTTTTGCTTCCACTACCTACCGAAAATCTTCTGTCAAGAGTCAGCACGCCCAGGTTTCAGTTACTCTGCTGTGCGTTTATCCCGGTTAGTAACAGATGCCTTATGCCTGGTCAGAAATCGGACACACTCTTCTTGCTGTGAAGCTGCTCATTTTCAGAAGTGCCTGAGGTCAAAGAAAATTCTTTGCTGCACAGCTGTACAGCAAACGAAGCCTCAGGCACTGTTTCTGGGCTCTCTGCATGCCAAACGTCTTTAGGGACACCCTACCACCCTATCCTGCACGGTAGGCAGACCTAGCCTAGAACTTTTTTTTTTTCCCTGAAGCCTATACATTATGTTATATAGGTCAAGTTTCCCACTAGTTTCACAAGACATAAGACCAAGTATTTAATAGCTACCACCTTGAGTGTGAATGGAAGTTTCTCTACATGATGCATCCACTAGAATTACAATTAAAAGTCTATTGCATTCCCAGGGTTTGTTTGTATTCTGCATCTTCAGAAAACCAGCACAAAGCATTTCCAATTTCTGCTGTCTCACCCACACTCATCTAGTATAAACAGATTAAGTCACCAAAAGCTTTCCTTAATTACAGTAATTTATTCAAATATGACCTGCAAGGAAATCTTCAGGATGTTTTATTTACAGTAGGTGAATAAAGAATATGACAACAAGTTGTTGGTACACAAATGGCCCAAAATAAAGTTAGGCACTAAAATTAAAAAGGAAGGGTATTACACATCACGGTAGTACACACATTAAATTGAAATGCCTACCAATCTACAGTCAAGGTGACAGGAACTAAGTCCACAGATTTGTTCCACAATTACAATGCTTCGTTCAATCTGGCACCTTATGGGAAATCACGTCTGAGACATGCATTATTTAAATTACTCACTTTCAAATACGAAGTAGGACATGTATCAAAGTACACTCACAAACTCGAGTCTAACTGCATTATATCACACCCAGACTTTTAAGAGCTACATTTCCATGAAATTTTAAAAAACATATCTACAGGCTAGAGCTCAACTGCTGAGTGCCCTTCAGTGCAGCAGGTTACACGAAAGCTGACCACTTTGCAAAAAGGAAGCTACTAAGCGGTGTATTTCTTCCTCAAGGAGAGCGAGAATCCACTGGCATCAAACCAGTCTGTATGAACTCAGCCTACTAATGAAATAAACAGATGCCTTTCTCAAAAATGTTGCATACAAGTAATCACAGGAACAAGTGAAAGGACATCCATGCTTGAGAATGGAAGGAAAATTTCACCAGATCACCTCTTGGTGAAAGTAGCTACATTTTTAGTGAAAGGGGTGTAAAAAGATGCATTTAACACACAGTAAGAAAAAAATAAATAAGTTGTCTACCATTCTGTAATCCATTAGAAAGTTCCAAGAACACTGACCCAAACATTCAGAAAGTTGACAGTTAAAAAAGTAGAAAATCCTGAAGCACAGAACCCAGACAGGAAAGATAAAAACCACAACGCATGCAGAGTCAATAGCAAAGCATCAGCTGTTACATATATCTGATTATGAAAAAAATACTGTGAAGTTTATGAGTAAGAACATATGATGAAGCAATCATTTTAACCTCTTTTTGAAAAAGGACATAATTATTGCTGTGCTACAGATGTTTAACTGGAGCCCACCTGACTCGTTTCTTGTCTGTTCATCACACCAAGTGAACAGAAAAGCATTGTTCCAGGGCTTAACATTAAAAGTAGCATCACTCCATACTGGCTCTTATCTAAGATAACAACAAATCCTAAAGTACCACTCAGCAATAATTTTGAAGGCTTCTAGCCAGCAGGAGTAAAACTGCAATTATCACACTTCAGTCAGGAACCATGGTGCTGCTCTAAGCAAGACCTGTCATTTGGAAAGAATAAATACGTTGTGAGACCCTTCTTCCTCTTTTGCAGCCTGTAGTACTGCTGGTATTTAACCAGAGCTGAATTACCATACAGGTTCTATGGCATACATTCTTACCTGTCCCACTGCCAGAAAAGCATCTGGCTTGAAAAAAGTTGCAAGTCAGCACTTTAAAAAGAATAATTGGAAAATATGGAAGAATTGGAACAAGTCACACTACTCTGACAATTTATTATGCAGAACTGGCAAGTTTGAAAGATAATTTCCACTTAATATTCAGAATCATGCCTGATAATATATATATATATATATATATATATAAATTTTATTTATGCCCCTATAGGGACAAAACAAAAATAACCAATGAAACAACAACAACAACAAAAAGCCAAGCAACCGATTTGAACTTTCTCCAATAAGAGAACTCATTAAAGACAATGTTTTGCTTCCAAGAAGAAAAATCCAGAAGAGGCAACTATGTTCCATCACACAGTATTTGCAGGGACTCTTTCTAAACCAGTTTTGATAATGACTTTACTAAATCAATAGATAAAACAACAACAATAAATTCTAAACTGTAAACACTGTACAAAAATTTTTCATATTTCCAAATTTTCCTTTATATACATGAAGAAATAGATGACCGTAAATGGAGATAGAGTGTACCATGGAAAGAAAGGGGAGGAAAAAAAAAAAACCCTCACTCAAATCACCAAAAGGATTTTAATACACTTCTCTTAAACATTAAAAACTTTTTTTTTTATTCTCAAAATACGGCATTCAAAAGCTTTGAAAGCTGGTTCTGTAGCCAAGAAACTCTTTGTCTAGCAAGTCTGCTAGCTCACGTTCCTGAAGAATACAGCACAGTTCAAAGATGGTATCACTATGAGAAAGAGTGTGCCTTCAGAGCTATTAGTCCTAATGCCCCAATAAAACTTTGATAACACAACTGGCACTGAGAAGCTGCCCTCTGTACCTCTGAAGAGTCAAAGTACAGGAGGGGGATTGCAATCAGCTGCTCTAACCTGCCGGCACCGCTGAGGCTGCCAAGCCTGCACTATCACTAGACACAATTTTTCCAGTTGTGAAGCACTGGGAATCTCAACATGGTCTGCAAAACAAACTTGTAAGGAAAAAGAACGGGCTCAAGTGACAACAATGAGCACTACATCTAGTTAAATGCTACACATTCCAACAGTCCAGTAGTAGAAATGCTTAAGGATATATTAGGAATTACAAGAACTGAAAGTCTTCTGAAAGTAATCTGATGATTACTACAGAATTTCAGAATAATCACCCTCTTCTTATGAAAGTTGTCACATCTTGCACAAGTTCAGCTTCACCTAGCTTTCATACAGGTATTTGCCTCCACCAGTATGAAGAATTTGTTATTAATGTTGTTGGCAGACAGCACAACGGCAACTCAGATTTCTCTACAATCTAATATAGTTCTCTGAACTCCAGCAATACTTGAAGGAAAGCATTACTGCTTCTATTTTCGGAAGATTAGAGAACCCTAATAAAAACTGTCAACCCCAATTCCACTCTCCCAGAATACATCAAAAGAAAAAAAAATAGCTTTGAATAATTACATTTCCTATTATTTAATAGATGCATATATTAGAATCTATTATATACATATAATCTATACATAGCTACTATCTAGTAGCTATAAATAGTTAAAAGAAGCATAGTTAATTACTGTATTAACTAACTCTGTATGTTGGCTACACTACTCAAAGATTTCCCCATGGGTTTTACAACTGCAGAATACATGACGTGAATGCTATTTCTATAGCACCAAACATTTGAAGCCCAGGACAGATTCTGAGTTAAGGTTACCAGTGATGGAAACACATTGTAGAGATTTCCTAAATCAGTTTAGGAGGGCTAGACCTTCCATGCCTTGAGCAAGACTTCTTTGGTACAAACACCAGTTGTGTAGAACTGCAGGTGTTTCCTAAAGCGAACTGCAAGTGTTCTTTACAACAGGGATAATAGGCAAAAATCTATTAAAAAGATTATAGGCATGCCTGGTTATCTTTTATCAGCCACGAAGAGCACAAGATCCTGCAGAGGTTTGGGAGAATACTGCCAAAACAGTAGCTGCTTTTTAACCAAATTCCTTCCTCGATGCAGGTAATGTGTTGTCTTACAGATGTTAACACAC
The DNA here is from genome assembly GCF_040182565.1 of Anser cygnoides. Taxonomy (NCBI): domain Eukaryota; kingdom Metazoa; phylum Chordata; class Aves; order Anseriformes; family Anatidae; genus Anser; species Anser cygnoides. Next base: position 25,628,418 of record NC_089876.1, read on the forward strand.
CTACAATTTTTATTTTGTAATAATTTACAGACTGTAGTATTACATCCTCTGTGACTGTCAACCAATTCTTGGGAATGATACATGTGTGCATCGTTCTGACAGGTCTTGGTTTATTCCATCTGGGCACGTCAGCCGATTTTCTCTAATAACAGTATTACTATCTCTTTATGTCAGAGAAAGCTTAGTTCTGAGATGATGTCAAGGCAGTCCAGACTGATAAGGTAACTCATGATCCATGGAAAAGGTCTCTGAGGCAGAAATTAGCTGCTGCAGTGCCAGGAGAGAAAAATGAGGTTTTAATCCCATACAACACAGAAATTATAGAACAAAGAAGGTAATATTAGGTTTTTTATCAGATCCCCTCCTGTCTCAGGCTACTCTAAGGAATGGCCCAGGCTATTACAACACTTATGGAAACTGCTCTTTGTGATCACAGTATTAACAGTGGCTTCCAAAGAACGTACAGTGACCTTGCCATTAACAAAGAGTTTCCTACTCTACACCATAGATAAGACTTCGGTGGAGGTCCCAGAAGGCTGCGTTATCATCACTTTGCACAGTGCTTATCTAAGAGACTCCTATCATGGCCAGAGACAGGGTTTTACAGATACTTTATGTCACTTTCAAGTGCTAGGGATATCACTCACATTGCAGAACTCTCAAGCCTCTTAGAAAATTGTAATATTTACTTCTGAAGCACTGTTTAGAACCACAAGCCACACAGTCCACGTAAAATAAATTTGGAAGCTATTTATCCCAAAAAGGAAAAAAAAAAAGTAAAAGACTCATTGTCATTGATTTCACTGTGAATGAACTGAATGGAAATGAAACAAACTGAAACAAACTAGGAAGGTTCACATTAACCTATGATTGGAGACACAGTAACACTTTTTAAATGACTTCTCTTTGAGTAATGGTATGGATAGTACAGCATGATACAATGTAGCTACTCTATTGTTAGGATGAAAAGCTATCACATCATTTCCCAAAAGTTGTATTTCTTAAAAGAAATTTCATACCTATTTTCAGTCCTAACAAAGGTGTTTTGGAGAAGCCTATTGATCCCTGTATTCAGCTGTTCTACAGTCATCCAACCTTGAACACTGTTCACATAAACTAGATTTTTTTTTTCTCTTTTCACTACCCCTGCACTTCTTAGAAAGACATTCACTTTTAGGGAACATCACGTTTGTTCATTTACTAATCCTCAAGATTCCTGTAAGTTATATGGTTTTAAAAAAGCACAAATAAATTGGGAAAATCGATACTAAGCTTTCAGTGAAAACCAACTGACTTGAAAAGAACGACTGCAAAAGAACTGAAATTAAGCAGTGAGCGTTTGGACCTCTAGCCAGTGTCATTATACGCCTCTGCTAATGACTGTGGGTACTGCATCACAGCTACTCTGGCCGTAAGCACATTTCAAAAGCACCCCTGGAAGTATGCATCTTCTTTATTGCTTTTCAGAAAGATGTATTCCTCCACTTTCTTGGCCAGCTAACCTTGCCTAGGAAGTAAAAGGTAGCACCAGATATCTTCCAAACCTACTTTTGGGGGAGAAAGGCACATAAGATGGTATAAACAGGAGAGAAGGTCAAGATAACATCTTATTTCCAATTTTTTTCTTCACACTCTTGCTAGCATGGGGAAAAAAAATCAAATATATATATATATATAAATAAAAGTAATCTGTTTGGAAGAAGGAAGAAAGATTCAGGGAGAAAGTTTTTACTTCCCGACGTGACCAAACAAAGACAAAGGATACTCTACGCAGCGTAATGGCCTGATTTAAGCACCAAACCTTTAACACACTCAAAGGGATAAAACCTGCATGCCCACCTCACCAAGTGCATGTCATCACGGTGACACGGCAGTCATTATGTACAGCAGCAGAACATAATAAGCTATCCCAATGCGCTGCTGCGTTCGTATTTGTGATTTCACGCTTTATTTCTGCACGCAATAACCGCTATATTGTAATAATTCACTGCAGCAATTCTCTCTGTAAGGCAGTCATGGACACGCTGCTGCTGTCTGAAGGCTTAAACCCCGACCCTCAGCCGGGCATTACAGACACCGGCACAGCCTGATCCCTTCGGGTAGGGTCTCCCCGTGCTAGGATCGCCGGCGGAGGACAATGACAAGCCGACAAGACGGAAAAAAGCGGCAGCACCCGGCCACCACCGCAGAGGCCCGGCGGGAGCCCCCCCTTCACAACCCCCCCCCCCCCAGACGCCCCCCCCCAGCTCGGCTCCCCGCGGCGCTGCGGTACCGGCCCGGCCGAGAGGCGGCTGCCGGGCGGCGCTTACCCTCGGCGCGGGAGCGGATCTCCGACACCGTTTTCTGCACCGCCGGCATGGCCGCGGGGCGGTGGCGGCCGTGTGGTGATGGTGGCGGTGGTGCCGAGGCGGCCGCCCTGCACCTGCTGCTCTGCGATCGCGGCGGGAGCCGGGCCGGGGGCGGCGGCGAGGGCTGCCCTCAGAGCGGCGGCGGGATCCTCACGCCTCGGGCGCCGCCGCTCCCAACCGACCGCCGCGGCGCCAGCGCTCCTCGCTCGGCCGCTCCGGAGCCTACCAACTCCGCCCCGTTCCCCCCCCTTCCCTCACGCCTCCTCCTCGCTCCGCCGTCTGCCCGCCGCCATCTCACGCCCCCCACCCGCCGGCTCAGCCTCAGCGAGCGGCAGCCGAACGAGCGGCGTGCGGGACCCGCTTCTGCAGCGAGAGGAGGGCTTCTGAAATCGTCCCCTCCCCGTGACGGGAGGGGAATGGAACGTGCCAAGCCTTGGGCCGCTGCCCGGCGCTAGGAGAGCTGGGCGGGCGGGGGATGGCCGCCCCCGTCCCTGTCACCGCCTCCGTCCCCGTCCCTGTCACAGTCCCGCCGGGGGGCTCAGCGCGTAGCAGTGGGCGCAGGGCGGGCTGCAGAGCTCTGGTCAGGCTGCGGGGGGAGGGCTGGTGCTGCCCTGCTTCACGGGAGACTTCCAAACTGTCGCCCAGCTTTTTATTTTCAGCCCCGTAATTCCCAGTGTCGCAGTCTGCCAGCCCTGAGCCGCTGTGACTCCGAGCTGCCCTGCCGTGTGGGCTGGTGGAAAGGAGATCCCAGCGGCAGGTGCCTCGGGCTGAGGCAGCAGTGGTGGTTTTACTCTGAGGCTGTTGACGTGACGCTTGTTTTGTGCAGCTGCAACAGGCCGAGGAACGTGGCCCTGGCGTGTTGTGCCTGCGTCTTGGTAAAAACAGCCACCCTCGCCGTGGGGAGATGGAGAAGAAAACAGGAAAGGGGGTAGTATTTGGAGCTGCAGGTCTTCTTGGCGTGCTTGTGGTTTGCATCCATTGCAGTCTGCCAAAAAGCACAGTCCTGCATAGAGGAAGATGGAAGTTATGAAATAGAATAAAGCTACCGTTGGCCTGGGGGTCTTGAGGGGTTTTGAGTCTGACACGACTGCTAAAGGTCAACACTATGTCCTCCGAAAAGTAGGTAATACAGCCAGATTGCAGAGGTGGGATTTCTGCATCTTTACAGAGCGTACACATGTGCTATGAAAAGATACATGTAGTCTTTCTTAACAACAACAAAGTCTTTTTTTTGATAAAGTTGGTAAATATCTCTGTAAATCGATTAAGCAGGTAGCGCTTCAAGGAGAAAAGTAAACCAAGAATTTGTTTTTATTAAATGCCTAGCTCAGATACAAGGAAAGGGGAATATTTTGTTTCACAGAAAACTGCACTGGGAAATAAATGCAGCTCTTTTCCAAAAGGCCAGCAAACCTGCTGGAGGCTCCTCTTTACAAGATAATGCTCTTCTGCATCACCCTCTGCAGCAATCTATGTGTGTGTTGCTGAACAAAGAACAAAGACTGTAGAAATACTTCTATTTGTGCTTTATTACTGGAAAAAACAAAATACGTGAAGAGAACATGCTCATCCAGTTTGAAGAAATACTTCCTATAGGTCATATTTACAGCCGTGGATAGAGGCTTGGCCAAGCAAGTTTCTTTCTGTAAGAAGAAACAGCATTTAGTTTTCTGTTGAAATTCCATAGGAACCTGACTGAATTGGTCACCTAGGAGTCCCAACATATATATAACGCTCCCAGCATAAATAGGACCTGACAATGAACATTGTGTGTTGTTTTTTTGTATGTTTGTTTTGCAGTTCATAACATACGTCATTGTTAAAAGGCTGCAAGCAGATGGAAACTAACTATAAATTCATATACATGCCAGTGAACGTGTGATTTTTCCTCAAAATTACTGTAGTGCTGGTGATAAATAAGATTGTCAGATTGTCAGTTAAATCCACTTTTAAATCCAATTTTATGTCTAAACTTTTTTTTTTTTTTTTTTTTTTTTCTTCTTCTGTAAGACCCCTGGCAAGGAAAGCTTTTACTGATACCTCTGGACAACTGGAAATCTACCCACTTGATTACATAAGATATTAAAACAATGCTGCCACGTGCTTGTTCGCATTTGTGAATACAAAGTCTCTATCCACATTGCAAAAAAAGCAGCCCAGCAACAAAATTGGTAGCTTTATTCTTAATATATGTTGTTTTTTTTTTTTTACTCTGGCTTGTGAATGATCAATGTCCTATAAATAAATAAATATATATGTCTTTTTTGAATTTATAATAAGAATAATATTTGGAAAAAAGATGAGGAATAAACTTCTATTAAATTTTTCTATCACTTCAAGAAATTTTCAGTTTTTCCAGCTTTTATTCTACAAAGTCTCAATGGTAAGCTAAACTTGTTTAACCATTTAGTTATGCAATGGTCACTTCATCCAAATGTCTCCAAAATGTAGGAAATTCATAACTCCTTTATTTTGTAACAGTCACCATTACTTGCAAGATTACTCTTTTCTTTCTTTCTTTCCTTTGGAAAATGAGGATATGAGCTCCATCCATTCACCTCATCTAGGGTAAATATATTCTGTGTCACTAAAGCAGTTTCCATCCCCCCACGCCACCATTCTTGTTTTGATAGAAACAGGTCAGAAAAGGCTTCTGCAGCTTTTTAAGCTGAGAGTATGGTCTATATTTAAGGAATCCACTATTTCTTTCTGGATCATCACTTGCTTGTAATGTGCACGACAGGGATGAAAAAGGAAGCAAGCCAGTCAGCTTTCCAGCTAGGGTGTAAATTAAACAGTATGCCTATACCGTACTTTAAAGATTAGATGACACTCTATGTTGAGTTCCATTTTGATTTCAATGTGTATTTTGAAACACATTGAAGTTCTGGTGGAATCAATAACAATTTATTATTACTTTAATGTGAGACTACCTTTTGGCACAAGAGAAGGCAGAACTTCATTTTTAAAATACAGCAGAAAAGCGTACCCATGAAGAACAAGTTGTTTCAGATGGAGAAAAAGCCTTGCAATGACAGCTGAAGTGTTGATCTAGTAAAAGAAATTTGTGACAGATTACAAGTCTATTCATAGGGCAAAAATATATAGTACTTTATAGTTAATAGATTAAACTTAGCTATGATGAGCCAGACTTATCTGACCAATTCACGTTTGATGGCCTTTAAATGTAAAGACTACTAACCCAACTGAAATCTGTTCTTGCAAATGGTATAAATGTTCTTTTTATTAAGACTTTAAAGATATATGTTTCCATTATTTAAGATAAACCAACCCTACTTAGTAGCAGTGTCCCAGCATAAGAACTATTCCCTTTAAAATTAATGCATGTATAAATGTATAAACACGGAAAATGAGGGCTGTAGGTTTGATGAATGCATTTCTAGTAAGGGAAAATGATTCTGTAGGTTTGAAGTTGTCACAAACTTGACACATATTAAAAATGTAATCCAAAATTTTTTTGAGTAATGCTATTAGTGTATACGAACTAGTGCAATTTTCCTTCGTGATATACTGTCAGAAAACAGGTGGCCAGTTTTCATACAGTAGTGGAAGTGAATGTTAATATGGTAACTGCTGCTTCTTTTCCAGCATTGTCTAGAAATAAATTACTTTCCATTGCTGATTTCCATCATGAGTCTTTTTCTGTTTAAAAGATATTGCAGCAACTGGAGGCTGTGCAATTGATCTCAAACTCTCATAATATTTTAAGCAATATATTTTTATTTTAATATATAAAATACTTTCATGGTCTGGGAAGTTTTTAATGGAATTTTAGGAATAGGTAAATCAGAAATTTAAAAAGGTACAGGGCAGGAATCATTTTAGCTCAGACCAGCTAACAAATCTTTTCTCTGCCTGAATGTAACATCAGATTTAGAGATATAAATTCTAAAAGACAGAATGTGTTATGTTTCTATGAACTCCTACATGAAGAAAGGCATAATTACTACAGCAAGATTTTTACTCCCAGCTGAGCGAGAGCAAATGTTTTAGAGATCTCCAGCTCATGGACTGCTGTATCAGCTCATCCAAAATGGACTAACATACATTCAGTATGCCAGCAAAGTTATTCAATATAAATATGTACTTACCAATGTCTGACTGCAAGATATAAAGAAGTATTTAGCTGCTATATACTGATGTGTTGTTTATATGATGTTTTGTCATTAAGGGTTCTGTACCCCATTAGTCTAGCTTAAAAAGTCACAGGTGGGAACAGACTTTTGGTTTTCATTACAAAGTGTGTTTGACCTATACAAGTAAATGTAAGTTTATATTGTATGTATCCGTTATCATTGTGAAAGACAAAACTTCTGCTTTCCTGGGGCAAGACATGTTAGTAAAAGAAACCTCAGAATCCTGAAGTGGATATTTAAACGCACAGAACATGCCACAGAACACATCAGATAATTCAGCCTCTGGGGTGATTTATAGAAGCCCGTGAAGGCATTTCTGTGGGTTACCAGTTCAGTTGCTGTATCAGTCGGCTGTTCTGAGTGTGTAAACAAAGCACCGGAAAGTGAAATATAACCAAAGAGAAACAAACCAGACACAAAGACAGCATCAATTTCCTTTGCCTAAATTTCCTTTATACATTGTTAGATTTGCAGTCACAGCACTGGAGGGAAAAGACTTAGGGATAGATAATCCCAGAGCATAGACCCAGATTCATATTTGCTTCCAGTAGAAATCTGCAAGGACAAGTTCTCTGGTATGCTTCCTATATCCCCTTGTGGTAGCATCGAATAGTCAACATCAGACATGTTAGTTCCCAAGAAGAAATGATCTCATCTGCAAGAAGGAACTGTGCTAGGTGGAAGCATCCAAACTATAGATGTCCACAATGGTGCAATGCATGTATGGTCAACTTTTCACAGTTTCATAGCTTGGCCTTGGAAATCAGTGCCAATAATATCAAGTGTGTTGTTAGGAACATTCATTCTGGTAAATGAAAGTGAATGTATCAGTACTTCTTAAAATCTAACCCATTATCCTCTTCTGAGAAGCAGGTAGGCATCGTATCTTTGGTTGTTTTTTTGTTTTTTGTTTTTTTTTTTTCTTATCCTTTCCCAAAATAGGCTTCCCATACTTTGATTTGGACATAATAATAATGGAATAAATATAGGCAGAGAGAGAGGCTATGTGAGAAGAAAACCTTGGAGACCACTGCCGTTACTGACTATTGTCTCCTTTTGATTGTGTCATACGCTTCTATAGTTGTCACCCTGGCTTCCAAATTCTCAAATGTAGAAGCTTTCTTTTACCTTTTGAACTGATTTTAGGGTAACTTTATGATTTAGAAAGATATGCATTTAAGGATTGCGTATTTATTTGTACTACTACCTCTACAGGAGCGTTAACACGTGACACACTTCTATTGTCTTCCTGAACCTGCCAAGGGAATTGTTTTGTGACCTTACATAAGCGTTTGCTGGCTGCTTTCATGGCATTTCTTTGCAATTTGAGCTATTTGCAGCAAAGCTTCTCTCCTGATATTTATCTGGGTAATGCCAGCCCCCCTGCAGTGGGATCCTGACATCACTAATAGTGTTAGTGCTAACAACAGTGCTCAGCCTTTCACAGGAGGTGTTCAGCACTATGCAAGAGTGGGCCAAGGTGACTATCATCTTGGACACCATTTCTTATAGGATTGCCAGTACGTAACTGCTGTACCCACAGGACCTTGTGTGCAAGATACACAAGAAAGGCAAAGTAATACAAAAGCAGACAGCTAAAGGAGGACATGAAAGTTCTGCGTGTGCCTCTGTTGACAGTTATTCACAGCTGTGGAAACTATGAGGAAGAAGAACATAATGCCTGAAATAAATTCTCTGCTAGAAAACAAGGCAAAGATCCAATCTCTTGCCAGGCTACTTGGCATTCACACTGGGTTCACTGCTGCCGTAAGGTTCTGCAGGCGTCCTTTGATGTTTGTGAAGCTGGGACAAACACACAAGCACCCATTGCTCAGCAGACAGAAAGTGAAAGAGCTGTTCTGGTAGTTTCAGTGTGGTATTCTGGCAAGCAGATTTGTCACAGAGAGGAAAAAGCACAGGAGCAAAAGCACTGTTGGCACATAAATAAAATGGATCAGGAAGAGCATGGCCAACCAGATTCCTCTTCGTGGCTGATCACAAGCTTATGCAAATATTTGATTAAAACCACAAAAAAAACCAGAGGAAGAACAATATGCAGATGTTTACATTAGGTTGGTTTCTTCTGTGAGTACAAACCATGAAAGAAAATGTGAAAAGGGTCATGACAAATGAATTACATGGGTCTTTAAAATATAAAGCGTGACCATTTAATTCTGCTAGTCAGTGATTGTTTTCACTTTCAAGAAATAGGTGCAAATGTAAGTTATGTGGCTTTACACTGATGGCGATAGTATAATTGATTGCTACATTCCTCCATTTGATGCTGGCTTTAACGTTTTTGATTTTAAAGATGTTATGACACTGTAAACATGGAATAGCTGGATGGTGAACTAGGCCCCTGAAGTTTAGATTTAAAACAGCTGCAGATATTTTCCTGATAGCATCTGTAAAATGTTGATATCCAATTAGAAATATGTCTCTAAGAGAATAGGAAGGGAGAATAGGGAGAGCCTCTGTCAAGATAAATGCTTTCAGACAGCCAGCTACAAAAAGCACTTGTAAGAGATTTAAATTTCCATATAGATAGCACCAGGAGCTAGGGTGGTAGGAATATTCAATTTTTAGTAAAGGGAAAGAAATCCTAAAATGAAAATGCATCATCAATTTGAAATCCACCCAAAGCAGGCTAGACTCTGTCAGACAAAGCAGTAACCTGCTTGAGTCAGCTCTGTGTGTTTAAGCAAGCAAGCAGGTGTCACTCTCTGTAGTATCATGGCAGTACAGCATGTACTGCAGCGTGGTGGGCTGCAGCCTGGAAACAGAGCTGCATGCCTTCTTGTCTCTCCCTGTTTTCATTGCACCCAAATATGAGCAGAAAGACATGTGTGAGTGAGAAAATAGTGCACAGTAGGGGAATTCTTATGTCAAAAATGCTAAATAATCATTTAGTTGAGAAACTGCAGAGCCTTTGCAGAGAAGCAGGTGATTTACCTGATCATCAGAGAAATGCTTTATGACATTTCTCAGAAAAACAAACAAACAACAACAAAAACAACAACAAAAACTGAAAAAATCAGCTGAAACTGGGCAAATCATGACTTTGAAAATCTGAACTCATGCATTTTTAGTGCGGTCAGTTTGACAGCTCAGTGTCTGAAGATTACACATTTTGACAGATAGCCTGACCCAGGACCACAGGAAGAGAGCAGGATTCTCCTCTGTTAGGAGAATCTCCTCTCCTCTCCTCTCCTCTCCTCTCCTCTCCTCTCCTCTCCTCTCCTCTCCTCTCCTCTCCTCTCCTCTCCTCTCCTCTCCTCTCCTCTCCTCTCCTCTCCTCTCCTCTCCTCTCCTCTCCTCTCCTCTCCTCTCCTCTCCTCTCCTCTCCTCTCCTCTCCTCTCCTCTCCTCTCCTCTCCTCTCCTCTCCTCTCCTCTCCTCTCCTCTCCTCTCCTCTCCTCTCCTCTCCTCTCCTCTCCTCTCCTCTCCTCTCCTCTCCTCTCCTCTCCTCTCCTCTCCTCTCCTCTCCTCTCCTCTCCTCTCCTCTCCTCTCCTCTCCTCTCCTCTCCTCTCCTCTCCTCTCCTCTCCTCTCCTCTCCTCTCCTCTCCTCTCCTCTCCTCTCCTCTCTCCTCTCCTCTCCTCTCCTCTCCTCTCCTCTCCTCTCCTCTCCTCTCCTCTCCTCTCCTCTCCTCTCCTCTCCTCTCCTCTCCTCTCCTCTCCTCTCCTCTCCTCTCCTCTCCTCTCCTCTCCTCTCCTCTCCTCTCCTCTCCTCTCCTCTCCTCTCCTCTCCTCTCCTCTCCTCTCCTCTCCTCTCCTCTCCCTCCTCTCCTCTCCTCTCCTCTCCCCTCCCCTCTCCTCCCCTCCCCTCCCCTCCCCTCCCCTCCCCTCCCCTCCCCTCCCCTCCCCTCTCCCCTCCCCTCCCCTCCCCTCCCCTCCCCTCCCCTCCCCTCCCCTCCCCTCCCCTCCCCTCCCCTCCCCTCCCCTCCCCTCCCCTCCCCTCCCCTCCCCTCCCCTCCCCTCTCCCCTCCCCTCCCCTCCCCTCCCCTCCCCTCCCCTCCCCTCCCCTCCCCTCCCCTCCCCTCCCCTCCCCTCCCCTCTCCTCCCCTCCCCTCCCCTCCCCTCCCTCCCCTCCCCTCTCCCCTCCCCTCCCCTCTCCCCTCCCCTCCCCTCCCCTCCCCTCCCCTCCCCTCCCCTCCCTCTCCCCTCCCCTCCCCTCCCCTCCCCTCTCCCCTCCCCTCCCCTCTCCCCTCCCCTCCCCTCTCCCCTCCCCTCCCCTCCCCTCCCCTCCCCTCCCCTCCCCTCCCCTCTCCCCTCCCCTCCCCTCCCCTCCCCTCCCCTCCTCTCCCCTCTCCTCTCCTCTCCTCTCCTCTCCTCTCCTCTCCTCTCCTCTCCTCTATCTTTACCATGTCTCCCCAGGTATCGGAAGGGCAATTACTGGGTTAATATTCAACAAAGAAAAAAATAAATTTTCTACATTTTTCGAAGTAAATTTGCTGACAATTGTATGCGAAAGATAGTTATGTACACTGTACAAGTCAAAAGAAAAGGGGCTAGTAGTTAAAAACAATCCGTAAAGTGTCTTTAGCTACCAAAGTACACATCATTTAGTATATGAGGAAGCTTGTACTTTCAAGAGACTCATGGAAAACCTTCTGGTTGGCACCGGTACAGGTTCTTGTCCAAATCTTTTTTTTAGGAGTCTCAGTTCTTAGACTGCCAGGGCAATAACCAAATGTCCAACACCTCTGGTAACTGCTAGGTGTTGAAACTCGTGACCTATATAATAGTTTTCATGAAAAATGAAAATAACCTGCACAGTGGACCTTTTTGGTCTTGGTTCTTGAATGCCTTTAAAACTATAGGCAGTTTCACTGTAAAGGTTACACAGCCAGTGTCACAAGTGGGAAGTCACAGAACTGGCACCCCGTTGAATCGTATAGGCTCTAATGCACACATGACACACTGCCCATCTCAGACTTTTATCACAAACCGACCACTTTTTGTGAGTTCCCAAGTAAGTCTCATTTTCATGTTGCTATTGTGAAAACTTTCTTTGACATCTTCCACACCTCAGTAAAAAGAAAAGCTCAGAAAGAAATCCTAGATAAACTGAATGTGACAGGCATTTTTCTGGTTGAAATTAGGAGCACAATAATACTACCCAGATTTTTTTTTAGTAGTTTTAAACCTGTCATATAAGTATGTAGTCAGTAAAATACAAACCAAGAACCCACTTCTGACAAAACAAAACAGAGTCCCAAATAACATTATGCTATAAATCAGTATATTTGTGCAATGACCTTGGCTCTTGGATTACCTGCTTTCTTTCTGCCCTCTCTAAAGCATGGTAGTGTGGAACAATTAAAAAAAATTATGAAGGGTAGAGGGGCATTCTCATGTGATTTCTAAAATAATGTAATTAGTAAATGAGTAATATGATTATGTATAGCCTATGTTGGATTTACAGGACATGGTATTTTATTTTCCAATGTAGTAAAAAGTATGTCTTGATCATTTATTTAGCTCTGCAGAATCACAGGGAAAAGAGCTACAAGACTACTTAGCTAGAAAGGCAGCCATAAAGCATTTAAAAGAAGTTCCAGACCTATTTTGTTTCAGGAGCTTATGAACAATTGATGTAAGAAACTAAAACATCCCACATTCAGTTTAAAAGTACCCATTTGTTTGCACACATTTATGGCATATACATAGTTGCCCAGAGCTAATATTTACTGTTATAGAACGGCGTTATTTTGGATAGATTGATCTGTCATGCTGATATAATTGTGAGCATTTACAACGCATATGTGCTTTTATGTAGATAATAAATACATACAAGTCTGAGGAATGAGGTCATTGGCTATGTACTCAAAACCTTGTAACACTAGCTGCTTATGAAATATTCTAACCATGTGCATTTATGAAATAGTTTTCTTGAAGAGTGTACTCAGCTAATGTTTTGCATGACCTTTAAACTAAATAATGTCCTTGTACTGGGTTCATTACAGAATGAAAAAATGCTCCATGGTAGGAGCCTCTGAGAGGCTTTGAAAGGCTCTAATGTAGATAGAGGGAATGTAACATGACAGATGCCCATTCTTCTGCGTTAGGGAGGTGAGAATTCATGTTTTATTTTTGAGATGTTTGACGTGCCAAAAAATCTCTATCAGTCTGGGTAATCAACAGTGTAACAAACGATTTGGCTCATTCTCCTTTGCTCCCTTTTTATTTCTGTATCTTTGCACTATAACAATTACATGCTATTTCTGGGTTTCAAAAACATAACTTGTTACACGATTAGTCTGTTAAATCTCTGTATGTCCTTTATTGCTTTGTTTATATCTAAATAGGCCAAATTCATTTCAGATATACTCTGCTGAAGGCAGTGGGATGAAATCAGATGAAATGAGCGTTGGCTGACCAGTGGAGATTTAGAAAGGTGTGTGAAGAGCCAGCTATATGTCTTCCATTAGTCTAAAATAATGCCTGCTGTCTTACTGGATGACTTGGCAGAAACAAGATGATCAAAGCTCATACTTACCAAGCACTTCAGACAAGTGGCTGTACTTAAGTATCTATCCCCAGGGGTGGCAGTTCATCTGCTCTAAATCTGAATTTAGCTGAGTGTGTCAGTTTAACATATGAGAGCTTAGGGGTAAAGATGGGCTTACTGTTTCTGTACAGATGGCATCAGTCAAGGGTGGAAGCTTGGTAGAGTTCTTGGCATTGAAGCTGAAATGGCCAAGCATTATCTGTGCCTATGCATATGATAACTCTTCCCCAGAACTGAGAAACTGTAGCTTTTAAATAATGTTGGAAACATATAAGATGCTTACTGATCCCCTGCAGACTAAACTGACCAAATTTTTGGTATCACATTCAATCTATTTTCTCCTGGGACCTCTAAATGTTCTCATGGACATTAATGGTCATGAGTGGGTCTGCAGGGCTGATATATATATATATATTTTTAATCATGAGTGAGGAAGTGTTTCTTTTTTGTTTTGTGGGTGTTTTATTTTTGTTTGTTTATTTGTTTGTTTGTTTTACTATGACTGAGGAATTGAATCTTTTTTGACAAGAAGCAGTTACAGACTTCTGAAAACAGGATTTCCTCATTTTCTACAGTGGTTTTCCACATAAATGCTGCAAAGGTCACAAACTTGTGAAGTGCATATTGTGTGCATTATGTGTTCAGGATATGCTCTGCATCAAAATTGCATTGATGCTTTCCCATCACCTACAGTGAGTGACTTCCCTGTTGTAGAGATCACTAGGACTACAGCCACAGTGCTCCAGTGCAACATCTCTCTGTGAGTCACAGCTTAATGGCATTACAAGGTCTGCAACAGCTGCTGCAGAGATATATCTGTGAGTCATCTGAAATCCTACTATGAATAAAGCTCTAATCCAGCATCATAGCTTGTTCTGCTGGCCAAAGAAAAATGCTAAATATAAATAAATCAGCAACAGAATGCAAATAGAGTGGAAGGTTGGTAAGATTTTGGAGAAGTGAAAACACTCCATTACCCCAGAAAAGGAAAAACGAAGGGGAAATGCAAAAAAACATTTTCCTCTAAGTGTTGCTTTTCAAATTTTTTTTTTAGTTCTCTAGAGGTACCAACATTCATTTAGACACCATGAGACTAATCTCATGTTTATTTGAGAGAAAAGAATCAGAAAATGTAGATTACCGATTGAAATGACTTACATTAGATGTTTTAGATGCATTAGATGTTTGAAGATTAAAAGCAGATTATTCAGATTTTGAAATACAATATTCATCATGGGCGAAGTTTAACTAGCCCATCTATTGCCACCTACAAAAGTTCCATCAGGTTCAGTAATGCCAGCTTTCATTTTGTATCTCTTACCAAGTTGATTTGACACAGATATATCTGTATATATACACAGATATAATGACTAACTTCCAATAATCCAAAAACATACTGCTTTATACATTTTATTTTTATATTTCAAACATTAGCCTGCTGAAAAGGAGGCTCTTCTCAGGGGAATACTTGCTGTGAGCTGAAGTCCATCGAGATCACTTTCACTATCATTTCATTTTCCCTGCAGTGCTCTGCGATGAACCAAATTCAGCGTTTGTGAACATAAAGATCAGAATTAATAGACTGCATGAGGTTTGTGCAATGTCTCAATTTTAATAAGCTTTGTTGTTGCTTTAAAACCTGCTGAGATAGTAATCTGTTTATGTTTCAGCAACACTAGGCACGGCTGCAATCTGCTTAGGACCAGAAAACAAAGAGGTCCTGAAGAAAATGGAAGTCTTTGCAGAGCTGATTTTAGGGTAAACTGTACATTTTCCCAGATAAATGCAAGAAAAAACAGGAAGGAAAATGATTTTCAGCTAAACTGAATGCTTTTCTAGGAAGGGAGAGATGGAAAAGTAAAGGCTTTGCACCTCCAGTACAGAAGAACAGTATGCACTCCATTGACAGCGTCCCCTTTTTATTGACTTGTTTTCTTCATTAAACTGAAAGCAGACATGAATTTAGCTCCAGATAATTCCTCTCATTTCCTGTCGTGATTTCCACAATTGTCTCTTTACCAGTAAAATATAGCTGATAATAGTTTTTGGTAACATTTATAAAATTCTTAGTATAGAACGGATGAAAAGTACTACACATTTTCCATTCTTCTCTAGTAAAGAGCAAATATAAAAAGCTAACTAAAACAAGTGTTTAAAATAACAGCTTACAAAAACGCATATTATTTTACACTCATACTAAGCACTTGTATATATTTATGAAGAGCCATGCTAGTTGTGGAGTTCGGTTTACTCTAACGATTGGTAACATTGCATCATTGCTCAATGTGCAGTGATGAAACAGCAACAGCCTCATAAATCAAAGCAATGACTCAGCATCCAGCACATGATCCCTGCCTTGCTTTCCTTTCCCAAATAAAATGTGGCAGTGAAAAGAAATGGATTCCTTTCTCCCACAGAGGAGGAAGAAGGAGAAACAGAAACCTGTTTATGCTGCTGCAGGCATGTTCCCCTGGTCTCAGTTCTCTGTCTGAGAGTGGCCAGTAGCTTTGCTTGCGTCATTTTTGCTCTGTCTTCCTTCTTCTGACGGGAGCTCTGTGTTGCTGCCTGGGAGAAAACTGTATCCCCTGCTGCAGTCGGCATGTTGAGGTGTCAGATGCATTTGGGCACAGGCCACCCATGGACAGCAAAGTCTAAAAGGGGAAGCTGCAGAGTCATGCAAATGCACTGCATGGTACAAGTATATCAGCTGTGTCAGTCAGTGCTAAGCACCACTGCTTCATGAAATGTTTGCTTGCACAGAGGCTGACACAGAGGCTCCAAAAGCTGGACCCCTTTTTTCATGCATGAAGAGTCGAGATAAAACCAAGAAGACATACACAGTAATTGGAAAATCTGATGAGTGCATGAGAATATTTTCTTCACAGAGATTGTGATTAAATAATTCTGGGGATGGGGATGTTGCCAATGAAAAAGCATCCATTATAAACTGCATTTGACAGGTAATAAAATTCATATTATTGGTTGAAGTCCCTGCTTCAAGTTCACCTTGTTGAGAGTAAAGGAAGTGGCCATAAGTTTATCCTTACAATCTCTGACCCAAGCAGTGATTTTAGTATGCTTTTTAATCTGTAAAACGAGAATTTGGTTTTAATTCTATGCAGGAAAACCTCAGTTTCTATGGAAGACGAATGACTGATTGTAATACCACACCATTTCTGAAAAAAAAATCTAAACTGCAAGATAAAAGGAAAAAAAAATCTTAGCAGGCCACAATCATCTCATTATAATACATAATAACGGAACAGAAAGAAAAAAAAACAATAATGAGTGGTCATTTATGAAACTAAAGTAGGACATTCATTCATAGCATAACGGAGAACAGTGGGAACCCCATGAGATGCTGGTAATCTCTTTTACAAGAATTAGTATAGGACACTCATTCATTCCCCATTCTGCAGCACTTATGAATTATTCACTTAATCCTGTCTGGGGAGATATATGTTGCATGCTATAGGAGCTCATGCTATGGTATTTATTAATTTAGCTCAATATTTGACAGTCTTCAAGTTTGCTTTTCCAGAATGCCAAACGTTATTGTTTTAGTTCCCATATTTTGCTTCTTATCACTGAGTTTACAAGAACCACCCCCATGTGTGTTTCTACTTGACAAGTTTTCTGAAATGAATCAATTAAAAATGTTCAATGTTGTAAAAATGTATTGTAGACATTCTGTCTTAGATGTTAACAGTGTCTGTCAGTGACCAAAAAAGCACAGCTTATCTGGACTCTTCTCATGCCTTTGAAGACTTTGATTGTGGTTTAAACTTTAGTTTTGGTTCAAGTCTTATGTTGACATTGGTGCAAAATTCAAACTGTTAGATGTCTGTGAACTGATATAAATGAATACATTTGATGGAATCAATACATTTGTCTGGAAAAGTATTGAACGAATCCTCATTATCCATTTTGGTGAAAAAAGTTTGGCTGATTTTAAAGTGCATGCTGGAGTACCATGCAATGCCTTCTGGCACAGATTGCTGCTACCCTGTGCTTTTCTCAGGGCTGCAGTCCTTGCAGCTCTGTGCTTCTGCAGACTTCGGAAGAATGTGTCTGGCATTCTTTTTAAAATGACCCATGGCTTTTATAGATGATCCGTCTCTGCTCATACTTCACCATTGGTATATTGGTTCAAAACCAGTATTTACATGGTTAAAGTGAAAGTGTCACTTCTCTGGTGAGTGCCTTTCTTAACTGAAATTGTGACTGGATTACAGTGGGAGCAAAAGGGATGCAATGAAGAACTTCCTTCTGTATCACACAGTGAAATGCGACATGACCCCTACCTGATGCAATTGTTAATTTTGCAACCCTTTATGCCTGCAGCAGAAAGCTAAGTGGCCAAAGAGCAATTTTGCTGTGTTGGGAACTCCACCATTTCACTGCAGCCTTGCAATTGCACTGCCTGCCTGAAGCTGCAGCGGGATGAACAAACGCCCTTGTCAGCACACTGACAAAACACTGGTGGTTTTCCCAGGCACTCGCTTTCTAGTAAAAAAAGCTGTCCTTTTCATCCCCCCTGCCCTTCCCCAAAATGTCTCTCATTCTCTGTGTGTGCTTAATCTGTCGTTGCTCTTGTGCTGAAAGACCTGAGGTTTTGCTCAATCTGACATGAAACCTGTCTCTGGGAAAACATGGCGAGCTGCCTGTCAGAAATAATTTCCTGGTGGCATCATGACGTGAATGCAACCGATTGTTCTGAAAATATATGGACATACATACTGGCTGATAATGCTGCTACGGATGTAACCATGTAAGAGTACTCAGCATCTAACTGATGATCCCCCTAAAACAGGCTAGAATCAGCAAAACAATAGGATATATGCAAGAACCTGTTTTAGTGACAAGAGATGACTATTGCATTAATAGAAGATAAACAGTTTCTCCACAGGCCTTGTGCTTAGGCAAGGTTAGCTGCCATCCTAGTGAACATTGTACGTACACGAGTACAGGCCCTGTCAGGACCCCACATCCCTATTTCCAGGCTAAAATCTTTCTGAAAGCCTTTTCTGTCTCAGTATGATAAAAAGAGCAAATGATGAACCCTCAAAAAAAAAGTCTAAAATGGATTTTGTGTATATGTATATGTGTGTGTGGGGAGGGACTAGAGATAGGCCTATATTTCGTGATGAGAACAGAGAAGGAAGAATTCCGGTGTTGATCATTAGTGGTAAAAGACAAAAGAAATGCAGCTTCAGATAACATGTATTTTATCAGAGGTACACCTTGTAAGAATTACAAACAATTTTCTGAATTGTATATAAAACTGTGGTACTAGAATTGTACATTATTGTCTGTAAATTTTCATTTCTGTGGAGAAAAGAAGGGGAGTGATCAATGCTTTAATACAATGATAGTTTTCCCTTCATGTTTATGAGTAGGTCTTGAATTCTGCTCCTGGGTTTTACATCATTATATTTCCACTTGACCTGAATCTTCCTTGCACACTTTGGTTTTATGACACCATTAAGTTCATTTGGCAATGGAGTTACAGAGTTATTTTCATCCTGATTACTTCTCTTGTATGTATTTGTTATTTTCACAGTGTCAGATAGAGACTGGAAAGAAAACAAAATTAAATCAGCCACAGAAGTCCTAATATTTGCCTAATGTTTAACTTTGTTTAGCCTAGAGACTTTCCACTGTAAGATATTCTGGCGGTCAGTGCTGGACCTGCTTGGAAAAGTCTGAGCTACCAGTTAGGTGACATATTAACAAAACTACCTTAAGAATGTAACAGTGTAAGAGTACGTAAGATCAGGCTTCATTTAGCTTAGAATTTAGGAATTTTTGGTCAAATTTTATTTTCTATAGAAGGACTGAAATGTTCTTAGGCTTTTTCCCACTTGATTACTTTTCTCTACCAGAACACCGACACTGTGCTGAATGTGTTTTCTGCAGAACTGCATTGCTTCCGTTACCGCTCTTTGTCTTTCCCTTCCGTCCTTGAGGGATATTGAGTGCACTCCCTGCATTAAACGTTTTTAAGAGGAAGTTAATCATGCATTTTCTAACCTTGCCAAATTTTTGTTTGTCCGTGTTTTCTCTTTTTATCCGTTGTTGTTTGTTGGTTAAGTTTAATTAACTCACCTTATGGAATAGTTCTCAAATTATTTCTGCTGGCAGGCATAATAATTCATCCAGATAAGCTTTCTGTTGTAAATTAGAAGAGCTTAAAGACATTTACTTCACCTTTAATAGCAGAAGTTATACTAGTTTCTTTCTTTGCCATTATAGGCTATGTGTTCCAACACAATGAGAACTCTTGTACTCTGTTTTTAGGAAAACTTTTTTTTTTTTTTTTTTCCCAAACCCTTCACATTTGAATGACGTAGAACACCAGAAGAAAAGCTGGTCAAATGTGTCAGAATTTTTGCTTGGACAGCTGATTCTATTTTATCTTATTCTTATTTTTTTTTGGAGGACACTGTTAAAGTTTTAAAAATGTTGTATCTTTCTTTTCTCGTTTCCTGTTGCTATTTTATATTGGAACTTTTCTTTCCTCCATTTTTTTTCGTACTTTTCACGAGTCCCTTCTTTCTGAGATATATTATACTTGATTATATAATATAACCTATACCAGATAAGGAAAAAAAAATACAGGTAAGTGAAAAATGAAAGTCTCCGTCTAGAAATTCAAGAACTGAACTTCAAGGGTAGTGATTTTGCCTTATCTCCTGGCTTTGCTTACGTTTTTTTGTTTGTTTGTTTGTTTTTTGTGCCATGAGAAACTAAGATAATGGGATAACGTTAGAGCTTGTCTCCCAAACATAATGGTAGTAGCCATAACACTGAAATTCTGTTCTACTTCAAACATTTTTTTTTTTTTTGGTTTAAACTAACTGCCAAGTGACCTTAGTAAAGCAATATCATGAAAGGAGCGGGGATCTGGTTGCGTCAAGATTGACTGAGCGAGCTCTGCACTCACACTTCCAGTCTGAAACATTTGCTGGTTCCCCTCTCCTTGGAACCCAACCTGATTTCCCCCTCTTGCTCTGATCTTAGCATTTCAAAACCTCGTACATCTTTGAGCATCCAACATAAACAATTTTGGATAGAGATGGTAAAAATTAAATCTGAGGTTTTCTCGTCCCCTCCCGTTTTTAAAAATAAATTCTCTTTTCCTCTCCTGTACTTTAAAGTGTCTAGCAGATGATTATTTCACTGCCTTGAATTTTGAAAGGGAATAGCATATAATTTAAATCCTATTGTACATTGTTCTATCAAAAGATAGAACAATCTGCAGTTTAATTTGGCAATTGTCATTATAAAATAACAGAAGAAAAAATGGTTTTAGACAGTATATATATATATTTCTTTTAAATAATAGCTTATATGTCATGAGAGGAGAGTAATATTAGACTTACTCTTCTATTTTTGGCTGGCTAGTTTCTAAAAATATGGCAAACTCTCCTGACAATATGATCAAGAATTGTGGCATTTTAATGCCACCACTGAAAATATGAAGGGGTTTCTTCTGCATGAGGAAACCTACCCTGTAGGTACTGGGTTGTGCTGCAAAAAACAGTTTCCATGGATAAATGGTAAGCATTTATGAGAGCAGAAGATGTTCTCAGTGTTGCTGAGGTCCAGCAGAAGAGGAACAAAGCAGAAGCAGACGTGGATCACACAGGCTTCTCTGGGATTAGAAGAGAACATTTTCACTCGGCTGCTAACCAGGTCAGCTTCCTGCTAAGCTATTATAGAAGTGCTGAGACTTCTTTCTTTATTTTGTTTGCTGGAGGAGTGGTAGAATTTATCTTCCATCTTCAAACTTTCCCCAGACTTTGTGTATTGCATGCAGCACAGGACACATTGCCCCACTGCAGAGTTAATTTGAATGAATCTGTCTTCTCAGATTAAATCAGCAAAGGTGAGAATGTCTACGAAGAAAATGGCTTTTGAGCCCTTGTATCCACCTTAGTGACTGAGTGACTACTACAGATGTTGCAAGCTCTGGGAACCAGCCTGCACTGCAGTCGCTTTATCTGTTGGGTCCCGCATAGGGAACAGGGGAAAAAAACTTTAAATGTTTTGGCTGTACGCTCATTCTCTCACTTCCTTTAAGTCTTTTCTGTTCAGTATCTCACATTTGGTAGCATGTTTGGGGATTATTACTATTGTTAATTTTCATCCAGAGTAATTTTAGTAGCTCTGGTTTTCTGATAAGCAATATGGCATTACATCCTTTCAGGCAGAACAGAAAGTTGTACCTTTGTCTCCTACTACCAGAGTAAGTGACTCAGAGTTATAAGTTGGTAGGTACTCCTCCCTCACAGCCTCCTTCATTGTCCTAAAAGAAAATAGCTGCCACCACTTCTTTGTTTAGAAAGCCTTATCCTGGTGAATATTAGATGTGCTATGAGACTAAATCTTTTTGTGACTCTCTACCTTCTCAAGGGTCTGGGTAAGAGGATGTACAGTTTTGTGCTCACTCACATTTAGGACAGATGCAAACACAGAATTGCTCA
This sequence comes from Anser cygnoides, assembly GCF_040182565.1. NCBI lineage: Eukaryota > Metazoa > Chordata > Aves > Anseriformes > Anatidae > Anser > Anser cygnoides. The sequence goes on from NC_089876.1 coordinate 25,649,923, forward strand.
GCTGTCAAAATCAAGTTGTGTCTGTGTGCTTGCAGAAATAGGAGTGACAAGTGCCTCAGGAACTCTGATGCCCTGTACTACAATCCCTGTTGTGTCTAGTATGTCCAAGGTGAGACTGCATCCAAGTGGAGGATCCAGCTGAGATTTCAGGCTTCAGTTCAGAAGTGTAGTTGGAAAATAGAGAGAAGGTTACATTACATCTTTTTCCCGGGCAGTTAGGCTCTAGGTTAGCTCAGTCATTGGTTCATGACCTAGCCTGCAGTTTGGAAGTTGCAGCTCTGTTGTGCCCACTGAAAAGAAAAAGTCTTCATTAACATTACATCTTTCTGGAAACACTTTCAGCTTAAAATAATTAGGGCACAATTTATTTATAGAATATATATTATTAAGAAATATGTTTACTGAATATTTCAGCTAGGGCTTAACGTATATTTTCTTAATACCTACAGACTGTAGAGCAGAGCAGAATTTGTAATCAAATAATGCATTCCTTTCCTAGTGATTTGGTCTGTCCTGAGATATTTAACTCACATATATCTACTCACAGGTAGAATATTTATTTTGTTACAGACTATGCTGAGCTACTCTCCTGTTCAATGTCTACTCAATGTGCAGTGACCACCACAATTCATCCTGATTTTGCAGTCATTATGCATTCCAAACCCCTGTTATGTGAATTAGCTAAAAGCAAGTAAGGATTATATGGGTTGGGGCCACAGCGACACCACCCTTACCTTCTGAGCCAGCACTAATTTCTATCACATTAGATTCAACAGTCAACTTTCAAGACAGTGGAGTAATCTGTATAATTTTCTTCCAGTATAATCAATAAGCACAGTTGCTAGAAGTTCAGTTTTATGTATTGCTTTAAGTTTCTACATTAGCTGTTTCATTTTAATCACCCAGTTATCCTTTCTTGGCATCACACTCACACTTCCTCCTCCTCCCTTTCCCTGAAGAGAGCTATATTTAGGTATTAAATTAGCATTAAGTGAAGAATAATTTGAAATGTCTAAGAAATTAAATTTTAAGCACTGATCTAAGATGTTCTCTCTGTGTCAGGTATTAAACACTTTATCTGAAGCAATTTCGTGCCATCTTGTGTCATGTGCCACCCCCCGGATTACTGGGTTGAATGTATGGTCATTAAAGACATGATGATGGGAGAGAGAATAATGCTTCTTAATGTTTTTTTTTTCTTTTTTTTTTTTTTTTTCTTCTGTCAGCTCCATGACCAACATGATATAGGAACTGCAGTCTTCTCTGCAGAAGAACACAGGTTACTATGGATCTGTTGTAAGCCTTGTGTTATGTCTATGGTATATACATTTCTCATTATCCACAACCAATGTGGAACTTTAGGTCTAACATTGTTAGTTTTAATGTACTTACTTTCCTTGTTTCTCCTCCTTTTATTTACCTGGGAGGAGAATTTATGATTGCAACATGATTGTGGTGGTTAAGTTGTAGGAAGAAGGTCTGAGCCAGCCAAAGGGCAGTGAAAAGCATTACCATTAACCTGACCCAGATCTGAAGTATGGCATTTCCCACAGCTTGTCAGAAAGATCTGAGCAAAAGAGTTGACATGTTTTTCTTCAGTTTAGACTACTTTTCTAGTCTAGCTGTTCAGAATAGCTATTTTTATGTGTTTAGCAGCACAATGCCACAGCTAGGTCTTTACCAGAGGAAAACAGAGAGCCTTGAACAGCAGGTGCTAAAAAGTTGTACCACTCAGTAAGATTCACTGACAAGGAACATGCCGCCTGGCTAAGTAACCGTACAGTATGATCCACCTGTAGTTTGAGATTTTTTTTTTTTTCAATCTAAAGTTCATCTGGCTTCAAGCTAAAGGTCATTCAAGCTAAAGGCTGTCAGACAAAGATTTCAGGACTTTCAACATAGCTGTGTCCTGAGTGTGATCTGCTGATTAGTTTATAAGACAGAATAAAGCTTTTGCACCAGTTTTCTTCCATACCTCTACTATGACTGTGTTTTCAGGGGTCCACAGTGAGACCTGGATCTGGGCATTTTTGTAACTGCAGAGGGGGAAAAGTATAAATTTATATTAGATAGAAGTTGAAAGAAAATAACCAGTGACAGAAGGTCATTGCTCTAGGTGATCCTGCTCGGCAAGGGGGTTGGACTAGAGGATCTTCAGAGGTGCCTTCCAACCTTGGCCATTCCGTGATTCTGTGAATCACTACTTTGAATCTTCATGCTATTTCTTTTTTTCTTTCCTTTTGCTTTTTAATACATATACATATATTTTGAATAGGCTACATTTACCAGGCCAGCAGAAGGAATCAAGAGTTATTACAAGGTTTAAACATTTCCAAGATTTTTTAAAGAGTCAGCAAAAGCCCATGCATGCCATATACTATTAAAATCTGAAACCTGAGGTCTTGATCAAACATTCTACTAGTTTGCAGCAGATTAAACAACCGCATTGATGTGAAATAATTTTGTTTCTCAGCAAATCCCATTTTGCAGTTTCTAGCTATGTTTGTTTACAGTAGAGGCTCTCTGGGGCAGGCTTTTTTTGCTCTGTTGGTGGCCAGAAACATGCACTGTGATACAGCTTACAAGTTCTACCTCTTTACTCTCAGTTACAGTCCAATGGCACCTTCCAAACACTTTATGCCAGACTGGGAGCAATTTACTTTCAAAACATGAGGAGCAGAACTTGTACTCAGATGGCATCCTAAAGAAATGGGTTTCACCCTCAGGCAGAAGCTTCTTGGCTCATCTCTGAAGCAAAAGGGCACACTGAGTTATGTGAAACCTGCATCCCTCAGTACTGCATTTCTTCAAAATTCAAAATGCATTTTGTAAACTTCCTGACGGACAAAGTGTAAGAGTAGCCTGGTGTATCCAATAAAAGACTTATACAAAATGGTGGCAATGATGACGGCATTAAATTGTAATATTATTCAAATGTTAATAAAAGTGTCAAACAGAGCTTTTAATTATTTGGTGTACACTAGTTAGGAAATGGGGAAAGAGTTGAAGGAGCTTTTATTTCCTCTCTCAACTTTTTTTTTTTTTCTGATATGCCAAAAAAATAGGAGAGAAAAAGCAATATGTTGTGATTCGTTATGTTATTCTTTTTGAGCAGCTGCAGAGAAAATAATCTGGTCACCAACTTTCAGAGCAAATCTATGGCGTAGCCCACTGTAATTAATATGGGTACCACTAATTCAGCACTGACAAAGATTATTCATTACATTATATAGCATAAAGTTCTGGATTTTCAAAGTGTGGACCACATTCAGAGAAATGCTTCTATTTCCAATCTCCAGTGAATGGTTTTCCTCTTATGCATAATTCAGAATATCCCCTTGATAACCACAAGAAAAGATTAGATGTAATAACATTAGAAAAGAATGCATTTTTCTTTTAAACTTTTATTGGGAAAAAAAGAAAAAGTATGCAGTCTACTACCACACACACACGTTTATTTAATTTCCTTCTTGATTTTCGTCTGCTGTATCCTCTTACGCTTAACAGCAAAACAAAGAAGGAATGAAAACATAGCTAACCATCTCTCTCTGCAGCTTGGAAATATCTGTTGAAAGGAACTTCACACACACAAAAATAATCTTTTGATTTTGCTTGCTAATTGGTGTATTAAGTGTGCTTAAGAAAAAATTAATGGTTATTTTTTGTGGTTGGACTTGATGATCTTGAGTGTCTTTTTTAACCTGATTCAGTGATTCTATGAGAAAATTCAGAAATTCTATGATTTCTATGAAAAACTGCCACAGGTAGTCTCATTATCAATTTAAGTAATTATGATATTGTGCTCACTTAAATTTCAGCAGGTTCATTTGGGCCCCTCACCATGTTTGTCATTTGCATGGCTAAGAAACACAAGCCTTGTGTTCTCTGCTGAATGGTAAAACACTTTGCCACTTTGTCTAAACACACAACAATGCACTTAAGAGCAGTGCTGTGCCTTGCTACTGCTGTTTCTTGCCTCTTAGAGGACTGTTTTTCGCTGTGGGCTTGGAGAGTATGGAAAACACTTGTGCACATCATAGCAATTACATCGCTTTACAAAAAAAATACCTTTCCCACTTCAGTTCTCCATTCCTTTCTGAGAGGTTTCTAGGTCAGATATTGCAATTTAAGAGTGAAATCTCGCTGTCACCCATGGCTCAAGCAATTTTTTCTTTTTTTTTCTTTTTCTTTTTTTTTTTTTTCAGGGAATCTGCTGGAAATTGCAGTGGAGGAATTAATCTTCCCATAAAACTACAAAACAACTGCAGTCCCAGAATAGCAATGAGCTCCTGGAAGCCCTTTCTCAGTTACCAGAATTACTTGCATTCCTGCATGACTTTATTGCCATGTGCCATCTCACACCCCAGAGATGCTGCCTATGTAGCACAGAGAGTCCTTCCTTGACTGGGGACAGGTTGAAGCTAAGCTTCAACCTAAAATAATAAAGTAAGGCAGTTTTGTTGTTGTTGTTGTTTAAAAAAAACCAAAAACAACAAGATGCATTCCATTCATTAACTATCCATCATAAAGATAGATCTGCAAAATCCTATCTGCAGCTTATCATGGCTGTGTGGTTTCTGGTGGAAAAATAAATACTTCATTTAAATGGAATAAAGTGCTTTTCTCCAGTTATCATTCTACTCCAGGCTTTTGTGTCACAGATTGTCTGGCAGAATCTTACTATTGTTTCCTCCTGCAGCTTCTGGAAATGATCTTCTCTTCTCTTCATTAAAGAGAAATATGCCCAAAGCAGAGATGGATTTTATTTGTGGTATTCCATTGTATTTCTCCATTTTACCGTTAGTTGATTTTTAGCTCTCACTCTATTTCACTTCTGTGAACATCATTTACGTCAAGACTTGTGCAGTGCTCCGGGTGATTGTTGATATGCCCTGAAATCTGTGTCCTCCTAATGTATTTGTATTGTTAAATCTTTGATAAGCTCACTAGGTCTGAGTCACACCCCTGACTGCACATTTCAATAGTGCAAACCTGGCTGCACATGAAGCTAAAGGCGGGTAGACAGCAGGTCTTGGAGAGGTAGGTCTGACATGAAGGATGCACAAAAAGCCAATACTAATACTCCCTAAATGGCCTTGCCTGTCTTCTTTGTTAGAATTCATTTGTTCAGGCTATCCTGAAATCCACTATTTGATTAGGGAAGAAAAATATCCAAGAAAACTGCTTTTGACTTTAAGTCTGATCATCCATCTGATGAAAGGGAACAGCAGGCATTTAGATATGAACTGGCTGGCTAGTCAATGTTTTTTCCCCTCCTCCAGTCCTTCATCTTGGTATCTGAAAAAGCAGCGGCTCTCTTCCTCTGAGGCTGCTCTCCTAGTGCCAGATGGCTCGTCCCTCCTCTGGCTAACATGCCACCTTGGAGACATGGCATCTCTACCTGCACAGGGCCTGGATCTTGGACACCAGCCTGTGAATTGCAAGAGATTTGACTATGGTTCAAATGGTTATCACTAAAAATAAGCCTTTTAAATTTTTTTTTTTTTTTTTTTCTTTTTCTTTTCTCTTTCTTTTCCTTCCCTCCCCCCCTTTTTCTCTTTTTCTTTTTTTTTTTTTTCTTTTTTCCTTCTTCCTTTTTTTTTTTTTTTTCTTCTCTATCCATCGGGACTGCAGAACACATTTCCTTTAGAGCTGGGGAAGAACACATTGAACCCGAAGCCTGATGAAGTGGCTAGCCTCTGCCTAGCATCCTTTATTTGATGAAAGATTTCACCTATGAAGGTAGCATTGCTTCCTGTTTTCTTCCCAGCACTTGAAATACCTCAGCGTGAACTTGAAACAGTTTCAGAAATTAGTTTCCTCCCTCTCCATCACTTCCCACCCCACCACAGAAATGTTTATTTTTTTCAGTTACTTTCTTCAGGGGTTGTGATTTTAGTTGCTTCCTGTGCACACAGTATTATGTCTTGTGATTCATTACCTTGTTTACGGGTGTTTAGAGTCTGGAAGCCTCCTGTAAAATGTGATTTGTAAATATATCCTCCACGTCAGATGGTGAGTAAGAGAGGGCTCTAGCGCTTCACTGCCTGCTGCTCTGAAAAATTATAAAGGTAGGAAATAAAACATCTGTCCAAAGAAATCTGTTCTCTGTTGGAAGATCTTAAAAGGGAAGATTAAAATTAATAGCAGTGGTAAAACATATATTAACACATACAGTTAACAGTAAGGTTACCAGCTGCTTAGTTTTAAACAGCAGATGCCAGACCAAATCTCCCCTTACTTTCGAGGGAGCAGAAGGGACTGACAATGCCCGATGCTAGGAGGATGGCTCAGGCCATTCCTCTCAGTTCTTCTGCCCATTCCAGACCATCAGTTGAGGTTTCTCTCTGCTCAAAGCACGTAAGCAGAATTTGGCAGCTAAAAGCTGAGAGAAGTGTAATGGAGCCATCCCATGTGAGATGTAGTAGGAAATACAGTCAGTTTTTAATCTAGTTTTCTATAACTTTGATGTCATTGACTCTGCAACTGTCTGTATGATTTTTTTTTCCCCCTACATATTTCCTAGACTTAATTTCTCCAAGAACTGAGGAAACCAACACTGCCATAGAAAAATCATGTTGAATCTATGTATCAAACATCTTAGATCGAACACAAAAATCTCTTGACTGTCGCTGGGTGAGACAACAGCTTGTCACTCTGCTTGGTGAGCAGCCATACGAAGAGAACAAGATGAGCTTCTGCTAACAGATGAAGGCTGGGGAATCTGGTGATCTCTGGCTCCAACAGGCTCTAAAAAGGAAGTGCTGCCTTGTGCAAGCCCAGGAGTTTGCTCCTCTCTGCCCCTTTGCCCTCTCTCCCCATCAAGTGTGGGTTCTTTCTGTCTCATCCCCATACTCTCTCCTCCTCTGTTTTGAGACATCAGTTTCTCTCATCCTCCTCTTTTAGCTGGGAATAGTCTTCCCAAAACCAAAGCAGAAATCTGAACCTTGCTTTATTTAAGCACTGCTAACCACTGCATCTTCCAGCATCCTGGTGTTTTTTTTTTTCCATTCTCACTCAGATCTGGCCCCTTGATCAGCTGCAGCACCTCTCAATGGCTGCAAAAAACAATGGCAAGCAGATTGCTGTCTAGTTAATTGAACTGCTTCATTAATGTGGAAAAAGCTGTGCATTCCCTCCTCCACCAGCTCTATTCTCAGACACGGTGGAGCATTTTTCCCCTGCATTGCTTCCAATAAAACTCAGCCCGAGGCAGACAACCTGGCACAGAAAATTTTAGTCCAAATAGTTAAGAGAGAGATACAAGCAACCAAAATAAGATCTTGCAATGGAAACTGCCATGTGCCTGACAACGGATGATGTTACCAGCTCTGTCTGCTCTGTGTATATTCAGACTTCCTATCCATGCTGTGTGCACTGTGACATGCTCAGAGGAAAGGAATCCTTAAACAAGTGGGTTTTCTCCTTAACTTGCCCACAGCTGTTCAGCTGTTTTATCAGCATCCATGGCAGAATGTAGCACAATTTATGCCTGATTATTATTGAAGAATTAGCAATAGAAGCCAGCCAAGTGACATTTTTGGATTTTATACTACCATCTAGTAAATGTGTAACACTTATACATTAGTAACTGATTAAGTATTCTGCTGGATCCCAGACCTTAAGTAATTATGTACCATTTTAAAGAGAGCAAAGGAGCAATGAAAATTGGTTAAATTAAACAGGGAAAAAGTAGAGAAAGGCAATTCTCAAGAAGACAAGAAAAAACACATACCCATGATCTGCACTAGCTTATACTTAGAAGATACTGATGTAGCATAATGCACTTAAAATCCGAGCAGCATCAATACCTGATGGGAAACATAATTGCCCTCTTAGCTCAACCCAGGAAGAAAACTCTAATGTTTTTACTGAAATAAAAATCCTTCCAAAGGTCTTATACTTTCAGAGGTTAATCACATGAGTATCTCCATGTCATGGCCAAGCATTAAGTAAGCCTTCTTTACAGACCATGTGGCAAATAGCCTCTCCCACCTTCTAGTCAATTGAGTTTGTCATCCTCTCCACAGTCCCACCTCTCTTTGCAGCCAGTGGGTTGCATGTTCATGAGAATACCCTGCAAAGTGATTGGGAATGCTTAAAGATGATCTGGGGGTCTGGAGTCCTTTTCTGCTGATATAAGGCTGGCTGTCCTCAAAACAGCTCTCAGAGAGGCCAGGTACCTACCAGAAGCCCCACAATCTTATAAATTTCATCCAGCAGCTGGACTGATGCTGGAGCCCTAATGGTAGAGTAAGAACTGTCTGCTGGAGACTGGGGAAGCTCTGGGGAAGGTGCTGCTTTGCAGCTGTATCTCTTCACCTCTGCTAGGAGGTCTGCACTCTGATGGCTCTGCCTCGCAAGGCTGTAGAAAGGGGGTGAACAGTCCCAAACTACTTTCAACTAACACAGAACAGAATTACCTGGGAGAGCTTCACAGAAACTTCAAGGTAGAGGGTTTTTAACCATGACAGCAGGAGGCTCTGTGTGATTGGTGTCTACAATAGAATGAGCCTTTGGAACATTTCAATGTGGAGACAATATTAAACTGGATTTTTTTTTTTCTTCAGTACTGCTGGTCTAAGGAAGATTGGCATTTGCCTTGCTCTTCTTGCTATATGTGTCCCTTGCCACCTGTGAACTGCTTGAAGTAATTTTTAAAGCCAAACCAATCTCGTCTCCTAGAAACTAGCCCTTGACGGACAATGTGTTTGAATGATGGATTCCTGTGTCTCTTTCTAGAGTAGAGGCACCTTAGCTGTTCCTCCTTCAGGTATTTTACAACTAGAAGTAACAATAAAAGAAAGAAAGAATGACGCTGAAAACTATTCACATTTTTCCTATTGCTATGGAAACTATTTTTTTTTTTCCCCAAACGTCAGTACATGCTATTGTGCTTTATTATGAAACTCTGGTAAGGCTTATCTTCTTATAATGAAGAGCTTTATGTAACTTGTGTAACCTCTCTTGAATTGGTGCAAAAGTGGTGAGTCTAGACTATGAAGTAATGCTGTGTGGTGTGATTTTAACTTTAGATATTTTACATAGCAGCCTTTGTGGTCACAATGACAAAGGCTTCTCTGTCTGCCTGAGAGAAGCAGGGATGGGTTATTCTAAGGTGCTAGAAAGAAAGTTAAAAGTGATTTCTCGAGGTAGACACGGAAAGTAAAAAAAAAAAAAAGAAAAGGAAAAAAAAAAGGCATTGTTCAGTAGAGAAAATGCTATGAATATCTACTTTATCTTCTTAGATGCAGGCATCTCTCTAGACATTCTGTTACATGCTGTTGGTCTCAATTTTAACATCCATCGTGTAAACCTCTTTTATGCTATGCTGGGGGAACCTGTTAATTCATTTCCGAAGACTCTGCATCTGCTTGTCAATACCTGTACCCAGACCAGCTGTAGAAGCAAAACACCTTTTTCCTTAGAGAGTTTTGGAGAGTTTTAGAGAGCTTTATGTCCTGTCACGTACTCTGTGAACAGATATATCTGAAAAGTTGAAAACAAAACAATCTGTGCCTTTTCCGTGCTGTACATGTCAGTTTTGTTGAGGTCCTGCAGAGAACATCTATTTGACAAATACCATTATGCCACCTGAGGCAGATCTGACTGTTTCTGGCCAAGCCCAGGTGCACTGGGTGTAGGTGACCAGGTGTTGGCAATGGGGGGCTGCAGGGGTGGTCTCTGACAAAAGACCAAGGGCTGCCCTGTGCTGGTTCCAGGGAATCCACCAGAGGACAGAGCTGAGCTCAGCAGCCAAGATGATGGTGCCTCTGGGAAAACAGGTTTAAGAAATGGCTTTTTTTTTTTTTTTGTTTCTTTTTTTTTTTCTGCCAGGGCAGAAAAATAAAGACCATCTAAGATAATCAGGACAAGAGACAAATGTGAGAACCTCTGTTAGGCCCAGGAGAGCTTGGAAATATGCCTTGAAAACCTTCATTGTGTGTCCAAGCCCAGCTACTGACTAGATGCTCAGCTGAATCCTGCTCTCTTACCTGCCCAGGAGAAGTTCCTAGGTGTGCTCAGCACCTCCCAGAAGCCTGAGAGCTGAGGGACAGGCCAGTGCGGTACCTCCTGCCCTACCTTCCCATAAGCCAGCTAGGTTCTCCTAGGACTTCTGTCATTCAGCCTTTGCTGTAAATGGCAAAGAACAGGGGAAGGTTCAGGATCAGACCTAATGTTTCTGACAAATAGCTCTTGCAGCTGCTGTTGATCCAACTCTCTCTCTTGGGGCTCATAAACTAGAAACTACTGATGCTGAGAGGCTGGCTGCTGAGAAAGAACTATTTCTCACTCCTGGCTCTAATCTCTGCTACCAGTGCCAGTCCTGCTGAGTCAGTTCCCTATTCTGCAGGACCTGTTTCTGAATCTCCTGGCCTCACAACTCCTTCATTATCAGATTATCAATTTTCCAGCACCTTTAATCATACAGTAGGGAGTGGGGTCAAAACCATAGACAATGCTTTTTTATTGCATAACAGGAGGTCTTTGGCAAAGCTGCATTAGATGACAAAAACAAACAAACAAAACCCCCCAAATCAGTATACCATTTCTGTCTGGACTTTATGCCAGGGCTGCCATACAACCCATTCATCTACTATTAACTGATGCAGGTGCAAGCTAATGACTTTTTTCTTTTTTTCTTTTTCTTATTTATTTATTTATTATATATATAATATTTCTTGAACAGTGAATATACTTGCTTTCTCCTTTCTTCCTGGATCAGTTTTTACTGATAACATCAGCTACCATTGAGCAAGATGGCTGAGCCACACAGGAAAAATGCTCAGTTTATTATGAAGAGGGGTGACAGGAGGCAGGTTGTAGACCAAATGGTCTGAACAGGGGCAAGGAGTAGAAATCAGCCATGAGGGGGAGTGGAGAGAGCTGAATTGTTTCTACAGACTAATACTGTTATTAGTGGAAGCTGCCTGTTGTAATTTAATGACCAGGAAGTATAATTTCGGACAAGGAAACTCAATGAGAATAGGATTTACTTTTCAGAAAACTTGTAATGAAACTGTCTTTTTGACACAGACTCATACTTCAAACTGGCCACTAGCAAGATCAAGTTAGGATGAAATTTCTTGGAGTGTCTTCATCACTACTTCAGTCTGTGAACCGGTGACTACCTGGAGTTATTTGCTTATGAGGCATCTGCCTATAAAACTGACTTATACTGGTTTGCAGCATTTTTTTTTTTTTTTCCACAGACATTGTGGCCACTTGAGATCCATACCATATAGGAGCATACACTGAGGAGGTTGCATTCCTTCTTCTACCATGGAAAACTAAAGGGCTACTAAACCTTATCTTCCATGAGGCTCAACCTACTCAGAGAATAGAGGCTTTGGTGACCTATATTCATCATCCACTTCTGTGTAACTTGGAACATAACTGTCTTGGAAACTAGCCATCTGCAGTACTACTTGTGAGTGGACTCTGGGTTTTTAGATATTGGGAAGAAGCAATGACTGTGTGTGTCTGTTATCTGGGGCCACGAATGCTGGGGCCATGGTTCTGACTTGGAGACAACATTAGAGGAGAGAAATGATAGGGTTGGTTTACCTGTATCTGGAAAATCATTGGAATAAACACCTAAGAGTTTGTAATTAGGGTGTCAGGAGAAATGCCAGATGTTGACCAGTTCTGAGGTAAAGTGGAAAACAGCTGGATATAGTGCCATGGACACGTAAGCATAGACAGGATGGGGAAGGTTTGATCCCAGCCAGTGTTCATCACCATTACGCTGAAGTTTTAGGGGAGAAGTTTAATGGAAATAAAACTTTCAGTAAGGGTTTTAAGGAGATTTAATTTGTGTTTAAGGGTTTTTATTTGATGTAGATTTCTGTTTAAATTTCTTTCTTTTTGTTTAGTGGAGACAAAACCAGGCCATAAAAACCACTGAATAATTTCTAATAACAGCTGGTGGCTAATTTTAACATATTAAAAAATTGTGGTGCTATTGAAGTAGAAAACTTTGAACACTAACCATTTTGCTTTGTCAAAATATTGTAATTTTACTGTCTTTGATTTAAATGTAGTTCCTTAAATCTCAGCTACACATAAGAGTGACTCATGAATTTAAATGGCACAGATTAAAGTCTAACCAAAAATATTCATAATTTCACCGGAGATATTAATCTTGTCTCTTCTTTATATTGTACCTATATGTTATACAACATGGCTGATGATGCCAATGGGGTATGTGCACATGAAAAGGGAGAGATTTCAGTAAAAACCCCGTGAGTTTCTTATTGAATGCCTATGTGCCTGCAGAGCATGTATTTTCTTAAAAATATCTGTGATTGCAACTCCTATGTTTTCTATTCTCACTTCTAAATGGGAGACACTTTGCTGCTATCCTGACACACACCTAACATGTTTGACTTTAAGGCATCTTTTGGAAGTGGCTAGGCTACATATACTTAGCAGAGAATGAAAATTAAAGTCATTTATTTATTTATTTGTTTGTTTTTCCTAAATGGGAGAATATTAAAGTTGAAAAATCTATACCTAAATATCTGAAATGACATATTTGTTTGGATATACATAGTTCCTACAAATCATACTCATCCATCTCGATCCTGCATGAAGCTCTTTGTACAAACCTTCCACTGACTTAAAATCCATGGGTAGAGATATGCTCCGGTTTTGTTCAGTCACAGCAACAATTTAAAATATGTGTAAATATATGCATGCTCCTTGTGTATATATGTAAAAATACATATATACATGTACGTATGTATATACCTATGTTGCAGAATTCAGCCTTGTGAAGATTTCAGGAACACACTGCCAGGATATTGGATATGGGTAAAGAGGATGGGGAGTATTATAGGGATGCTTACCAGCAGTCTCATACTTGCACTTTCTTTTGCATGGGGCAGCATGTCTCCTCCTGAGCATGGGCCCTGGGCTCACTGAGGTGAAAGGTAGGGTTTCAGTTACACCAGGCTGTTAAGTAACAACACACAACTCAGTAGGAAGTTACTTGCGTATTCATTACTACACTTCCTTTTTTTTTTTTTTTTTTTTTTTAATGCTTGTAATATTACAGAAATGCTTATGTATAATTCATTATCTCACTACTTTCCTCAGGTCTGCTTTTCCATATGTTAGCACAGTGTTTCTAGATATATGATTTATTGCTGAGCCCTGGCCCACCACTTCTACATTTCATATAGTGAATCACAAGCTTTGTTTCTCCAAATAAACAGGGATTGTCTCTCTTGATTTTCCAGGACTTGTTTTCACCCTGTGTGTAAATTATCATCACGGTTTTGCCCCTGATCTGCTGCCATTTTAAGATCCTTAAACTGTAAATTTTTTTCTCACACAGCTCCAGTGCTGTTTCCAGAAGGGTGATGTTGGCATATGCCAGTGAGCTTCTAAGGATTTAAACTGACTCTTGTAATCCATTTTAACTTCAATGGGCTTTCTTTTTTTTCTGACTCTCTCTCTCTCTCTCTCTCTCTTTTTTTTTTTTTTTTCCTTCCTTTTTCTTGGCCTTTTCTTCTGTAATTTCCCTTTTTTGCCCTCATAATTTTTGTAGTTTTAGTTGAATCTTCACTCTCTGATCTTATTCTTTTTTTCTGGCTGTATTTCACCCTTTACTAGTCCTTTTGATTGGACAATTCTCTCATTGGTTTGAGATGCTAACTGCTAGAGTAAGAGTCTAAGAAAAAGAAGAATTATTATCATAAAATAACATAGTTAAAGATGGTTGGAAAAAAAGCACAGTCATGAGAAAAGAGGAGATAAAGATCTGAATATGTGGCAAAGACAGAGAAGATTCACTGCTTCTGGAATAACAAAAAAAATTTTGCAAGATGAGATGAAATCATCAGAAAATGACTATAATGCTCACTCTAAGGCAATCTCCTACTAGGTAAAAATATCAAGATGAACAACTTAAAAACATATGAGAGAAACCTGCTGTGTTTTTCACTTCAAGACACAGAGCACATTCTTGTAGGAAACCCAACTGTTTTTTGTTGTTTTGTTTTGTTTTTAAATTATAATTTCATTTCCTGCTGCTCTTTTATGGCTCGTATCTTCTATGACATAGATTAACTTGTACAGCTTTCTCCCACTACTTTTGTAGGCAATGAAGATGGGTAAATGATAATGTGAAAACCAGCCTAGGGATCCCATAGAGGGTGACATTAGATGACTCCACACTAAGCTGCAAGGAGACATTCAGGAAGCAGCTGAAGTAAGGTAAATTTGCTTAAAGGTAAACTGACACCTATGAGCAGAACAGGCATGCTTTGAAAGCAAAGCTATAACTACTGCCACTGACATAACTACTACCACTACGACTACCCCCTCCTTCAAAAAAGAAAAAAAAGTATATAGTGGTTACAAGCAAAAATTGTTATTGCAGTATTTTATTGTGTCCCATTCCAAACTTCAGAACCTTTAGAAAAGAGATTCTTGTAGGTCAATGCCTAGAGGAAGAGCAGCAACAATTCCATAGTTAGATAACTAGGGAATTGTTTTCTTGGAGGAAAATCTTGTAGATCTTACTTCATAGTGCTTAGTGAGGGAAGCAGTAGCTAGAGAACTTATGGGTTATTGTTATGAGGAGTCATCTTTTTCCTGAATTTGTGCTTTTGAATCACCCCTGCCTTTGGTTATTATCATAAAAGTCTGTCTTTAATTTGGTGCCATGTGAAAGCTGTATATCCATCAAGGGCTTGAAAGAAAGATCATTGCCAGAATTCTTTTTGAACTCAGAATTCATCTCCAGAACACCCTCCAAAGAGTAACAGCAGAAAAAAAGATCAAATAATTTTTCTCTTGACCATGGAAATAGTGAAGATGAAGAATTGTTTTTCATTTTGAGCTTCTGTGTGGAACATACACTTTCATGGTGAGCAGTTGCTTTCAGTTTTCTTGTATTTAAACACACACACATTACTTCACCTTATTCATTAATCACATAGGACCCGCGGGAATGGTGTCAAGCTGAAGCAGGGGAGGTTCAGGCTAGACATCAGAAAGAGATTCTTCACTGAGAGGGGGGTCGCACACAGGAACAGGCTCCCCAGAGAAGTAGTCACTGCACCAAGCCTGTAAGAGTTTAAGAAGCGTTTGGACTGTGCACTTAGTCACATGGTCTAAAATTTTGGGTAGACCTGTGTGGTGCCAGGAGTTGGACTCGATGATCCTTAAGGGTCTCTTCCAACTCATGATACTCTATGATTCTATGATTATACTGCTTTCTCTTATGGAGGGGAGACATACTTAGTGATTTCTATCCAGCAGGACTCACTCCAAGAATGAAAAGAGATGAAAGACTCCAAAGATCACAACTTTGAAACAAAATCAGAACTCAGATTGTATTCAAATTCACAATGCATTTTTTTTTTTTAACTATACTTCCATTTACATACTTTGCAAACCCAGAAGTTTTACTGTCATCCAAGAAGTGGTATGGCAATCAATGATTCTGTGTCAACACAACCAATGGCAAAATAGTCTCCAGTGATTCATTAATTTTTGCTTTATATAGCAAGAAATTTTCCACAAGAAAGAAATATAAAATCTTCACCTTCTCTGTTTTGAAGCAGCAAGAAACATTGCCTGCCCACTGTGACTGAAACAGGCAGTAAGTGGCATTGCTGTGAACAACAAACAAACATTCTCTACTCTCAAATTAGGATTGTAACGGAAGAAGATAAGAAGACATTTGATGTCAGAAATTTAATTCCAGTACATTGACCTTATTTCCATAGGTTGAAACAGAGAGCCAGCAACTCTGGAATATTTCTGTGAAAGAGATTATCACACTTAAAGCATTTGTCCTGAGTGTCAAGAAGGCACATGCTGCATCTTCAGCTCTGTCATATTGACATTATCCTGCGTTCTATTAAAAGAAACTTTAAAAAAAATGTATCAGTGGAATTTCTCAAGGGAAAAACTATATTTTTTAGCCAGTAAACTGACGTCAATAGAACTAACCTACAATTACTCTGGCTCACGTGTGAAGATGGTGGAATTCAATATTCATCGAATCAGTGAGACAATTTCCATTGGTTTTCATGGATTTGGATCAGAGCCTTGTTATCCTTTTTTTTTTTTTTTTTCCCCTGAATCATTCCACTTGGCCTCAAACAGGCAAAAATATTTTTATTAAGTAAGTCAGAGAAAAGAATTAAAATGGTGTTTTATCCATTTTCTCTGGGTTTACATTCTGCCTCTTGGGAAATAGATTGTTTTGGAATTTAAGAAAATGTTATTGAATGATACATGTACATTTATATTTTTGTTCATATTATCAAAATATATCACCATTACTATTTTTTTTTTCTGTCAAGAGTTCCAAAAAATAAGAGTTCCACCTTGAGCTATGTCCAGGTATTGCAGATAACTGATAGCCGGCTTAATGGTGTATGAGACATTTGAAAATTGAAAAACTCTCTCAGAATTAGTGATGGTTTATAACTTGTGATGGCAAAGTGTATACTCACTGAAATGGAAGGGAAGAAAAGTACTGCTGTTTATTGCAATTTCACATCAGAAAAGTGCACTGTAGAATTTTTCATTTCTTCCAGTTGCCACATAAATCTTTTTTATTCCACATCAATGGCAACTTTCAGCCTTGATTCTACAAAGACAGATGGGAGTGTCATGTACTTTTTGCAGTCAGTGGGACTCCCCATAATGACCAAAATTATGTTTATACTTGCAGGTCTGAGCAAGCAGGCCCTTACATTCTATCTAGGTTTATATATATATATATTTTTTTCTCCAGATAAGAATTTATGAGTTTGATGATGGGTACCATTCACAGTAGTGGAAAAATGTAACTACAGGATGTTCTGTGTCTCTTGTGGCACTGGACACTGCAGTAGTGCAAAAACATAATATCAACAAGTATCCTGTCAAAGAAACAGTGTCATAAAATCTAAACCTTTTGTTTGCAGGTTTGCTTTTTTTTGAGTTTGATTTTACTTGAGTTCCCATTTTTTAAATTCTGGCTTCTTGGTAGATATCTATTTAAATTCCTGTATTTTTAATTATTGCTATCGTCATAAACTAAAAATGTTTTCTTTCTTTTCTTTCTTTCTTTTCTTTCTTTCTTTCTTTCTTTCTTTCTTTCTTTCTTTCTTTCTTTCTTTCTTTCTTTCTTTCTTTCTTTCTTTCTTTCTTTCTTTTCTTTCTTTCTTTCTTTTCTTTCTTTCTTTCTTTTCTTTCTTTTCTTTCTTTTCTTTTTTTTTTCTTTTCTTTCTTTTCTTTCTTTTCTTTCTTTTCTTGTAAACTTGGCAATTTAAATTCTTTTAAATCCTTAATGGTCTTGATGCATTTTTTTTCATTACTTCTTACTTTTGTTGCTATTGCCTTTTGTATTTTTTTTTCCTCTAAAATGTGTATTATATAGCCTCATAAGTTTTCTCCATTTCATTCACACTGGATATAGCAACAAAGGTTTTTTTTTTTTTGTTTATTTGTTTGTTTTTAATTATCTCATATCATAAACACATAAAACCTGGATCCTTGACTGAATTCTAAACCGCTAAGCTGTTACTTTATGGCTTTATACGCAGTCTCAGGCACAAGGAGAATCTCAATAAAGCTTTCCTTCCTGGGGTGATTTTCTGATTGGAGATGAAATGATTCTCTATTTGGAGAAAAAAAAAGGGAACTACAAAAACTCCAGAATTCACAAAGTCAAAAACTTCAATGGTGTTTTAACTCAAATTTTGAACCAGCCTGTCTAAAGGCTCAATAATTATGAAAGAGATGGATTGCTCAGCCACCACTTCTTCATGGGGAATCTCCTCATCTGTAATGTATCCATGGGCTCTCTGGTTCCCTCTCGTGTGTAGGGTTTGAGTTTTGGCTCTAAGAACTTTGTCCGTTTGACATAGATGGCACATACATATATAATATATATATATATACGGCTCTGAGTTAACATGAATCCTATATTAATATTTATAATTACTTGTGTTGTGGTTCTATATGTAATTACAACCATATTTATTACAATGATTTTACCATTAGTTTTCAAATCTGAATTACTTTTTGGAGAATTTAATAACCTAAACAATTCGGGGGTACCTGATCCCAAAATTAGGTATAATGTGCCATTTTATAAATCTGAAGGTTTGAATTAAATGCAGAACGTGTAATGACAGTCCATGGAATGTAAAGCTCTCCAAAATAAGCTTTCTGTGTCCATTATATTTGGCTTGGCACCTTCTAGAAAAAAATAATTCTTTCATTTTCTTAACAGAGAAGGCCAGTCACATTCTGACTATAGTTCACCTGTTTTCCTCTTTTCCTTCTTCTTCCTATTGTTGTACTTACTGCTTTCACTCTTATTTTTCAAATGATGCTGCAGTAGAGTGAGTCATTCACCAAGGACAGCTACTGTCTAACATTGGAAAAGCAAGTAAGGAAAACAAAGGCAGAAAAGAAATTATCCAATTTGTTTCCTAGCAGTGACACAAACCTTTAATAATGTTTTCATTGATTACACTCTCTTCCTCAGCATTTATGCTAAGAGAACAATTATTACAGTCTGTAATGTGCAGGACTTAAGCACTGATGAATGATTTACTCTGTCTATCAGCTACTTAGAATTAATTCTTCATAGACTTTCCTGACGAAAGACATAATTATTACAATAATCATATAGCATAGGTTGTCAGTGTTTTCTGAAATACATTGCCTAATGGGGCTATGGAAATTACTAGTGATTTTAGTCTAGCAAAAACAGAGATTAGAAAGAAGCCTTGAAATGTGCTCTGGCAGAATTTTGTAATTGGTCTACATCAAGGCAACCCAGCAGATTACATGGCCTGGTGCCTGGCCTGGACCAGCCTCTCCACAGAAGTACGCAGTGAGGACAAGCCATCGTTAGATGAAGCTGCGAGAGATGTGGTATATTTCTACCGAGGCTGTGGTAGGACCTCAGCAAGCACGTTCTAGGACTGAAATCTGGGGAAGAGAGAAGGTGAGTGCTAGCTCTATTTGCAAGCAGACCTCTTCAGACTGCCTGAGCACCAGGCAGAAATTTTCAAGAAGCTAGTGCTTTTCTAGAGAATGTCAACTGCTGCTGTCTGGTATTAATTAATGCTAGCAGATGTTAACTTGTGGGAGGCATGAAGAGGAGAGCGAGGGTAGCATGCTGTCTAAGGGAGCTCTCACGGAGCATGAGAGTTCTCAAAGTGAAAGCCCTGAAATTCCTGGCATTGCACACCTGCAGATCCACATGAGACGTCTTTGTTAAAGACATAATATGAATATTTTTATTTTTTTCTTTTTCTTTTTCTTTTCCTTGGTGTTCTTTGGAGTTTACAGTTAATTTTAAAGAGCAGCCACTTATTTTGGAGTTGAATTCCTTTATTTCAGATGACAAGAAATATCTGAAACATGGTAGGACAAAAATAAGCTTGCTTGAAAAGAGTATTTTCTCTATCAGGTGCTGCCTTTCTCTTTTTCAGCTACATGCTATCATGTCAGCAGCCCCTGAAGAGAGGTAAGTGATTAGCAAATGGCACAAGGAAAATCAATTTGTAACAGCTACATAGCTGTATATGTCATAAGAATTACAGAGTTACTAGTTTTAATTAGGTAATTAATAAAAAAAGATATTGTTCTCATTACACAAGCCTTTACTCTCTCATTGCTGAGAGGACACTGAATTAGCAAAAGCTGAATAAACAAGGCTTAAGGGCATTCATTTTAGCAATGTGCTTAAACACAAACTGGAGAGAAAAAGACATGTTGATAAGAAGAAGTGAAATTTTGATTCTTTCTCACTTTCTTGTTCATGGTGATAGCTGTAGTTCCTTATGTTTACTTTTGACCAACAAAAAAGCTTTCAGAAATCCTCTTCTGCATATTTTAGATAGCATTTCTCAAAGGAGCATGCTATGGTATCTGTTGTGTCAGACTGGAAAGAAGGAAACAGGATTGGTTTGTTAGCTCACGTTTTATCTAGACCAGAGAAAGAGACAATGAAAGCAGGCTGGGAACGTGGCATCTTACGGATGAATTGAACTGAATTTCTGCCAAGAAATCTGAGGTCTAACTACTTATTTTATCTTGATGGTCTCTGGGTAGCTGCATCTTTAATGGGAAATATCCCAACAAAATTGGATCTTATATTTTAGATCTACTAGATTTGTTTTCAAGATGCCTGGAACAATCTGAGACAGGACAACCCGCATCTATCTCTCTATTCTTGGAAATGAAGCTAAATTTACCTAACTGATGCTGTGGATTAAATGGAATCATGGGGGAGACCTCAACCTGTCTAAGCAGTAAATGATCTGAAATATTTTCTGTGTCATGACTGATGATTGCTGTCAGGTCAAGCTGATGAAGTATCTCACTTAGATACTTAGGGGCGAGATCTATTGTTCAGGCTGGGCTTCATCGGGAACAAACTCCTAGTGTTTGGCACATAACCAGAAATCCCTGGTGAGAACAAAGTCACAGCTGGCTGCTCAGGTGATTACTATATTGCTGGCTATTATCTTAGTGCTATTGAGTTTGTGAAGGTTACAGTTATCTCTCACATGACAGTGCAAGCCACAGAAATGAAGGAAGAAGGAAGGACAGGAGAGGGTTGGGAAAGAAGTGGAAAGGAAGCGAAATGGAGCAATCCCCTTCCCTCCTCCTGAGAAGAACATGAGATACTTTGTGCAGCTAGCATTGCTCATCTGACAAAAAACATTTAAACAAATCTGAACTTTCTGTAAAATCAGTATAAAATAGCAGTGCTTAGAATAGCACACCATTATTAATTCTGAAATTGTTTCAAAGTCCCCCTTTCCCTCCCACTCCACACATCACATAGACACAGCTACTGTTATTTTTATGCTTAACTGCCAGTATATCTGAAAATGAACAATGAAGTATGCTTATACAAGAGAACTGGGAAAAAATACATACATTATTGAATTGTGCTGTCAGCTACACAGATCTATAGCATGTATTGAGAAGATGGTTTCTTAACTCTGGGCTGAAACAGGCTGAACTGTAGGTAACAGTAGCTTGTTCAGTATTTGTAGCTTGTTCAATATTTGAAAATGCAGATATCAATTAAAAAAAATTCTACTGCCTTTCTTGCATGAAATTGTTACACTTGCATCTACCTGCTCTTCACAGAAGTGAATGTAGAGGTATAGATTTTTGTTTGAGGCTGTCAAATAATCATGGTCACCTCCTCAATGGCAAGATGTTGTTTTAACCTAAGAGCTGCACTGCTGTGATTGATCTGTTTGTGCTACTAACACAGAGCTGGTGGGGTTTAGATATTGCTGACTTCATAAAATACTCCAAGCTTCTACTCCCATCAAGGTCATCCTAACCAGGGTAATGGGTGAGGAGAGGTTGTGGAGTAACCGCTTCAACGTCTTTATTTACTGGGATGCCTGCCCTCCTGTGGCAGAAGGCATGTATTGCAATCGCTACCAAAAAGTAGAGGCTTGGAAAGCTTTAAGAGACCTTTGCCAATTCCATGGCAAAATTCAGTAACACAAAAATGATCTGACAGACATCTACAGAGAAGACTGGATACTGAAGAAATGGAAAAAAACAACCCTGCTCAATAACTTTTCTGCTTCTTTCAACGAGTTTGAATAGTGTTGAATTCAGCATGGAACTAGGCCTTTTGGGTTATTACTTTTTCCCAGGTATTTGGGAATGATCATGTGCTAATAATCAGTCCAAACAAGTCTTAGCTTCCTACAGGAAAAAAAGTATTTGCACGTATGCATGTGACTCAAATTAATTTCATTTACCATATGAGTCAAATGTGAATCATGATTGATACAAGCATAATTCCTGATCATCTTATAATTATTTGCTCTGAAAGCCCCATGTATATGTTTGGCTATTTTTTTTTTTTTGGTACGTCAACATATTTTAATGTCATTACGGTTTTGATCCACAATCTTTTTTTTTTTTTTCCTTTAGTGACTATGATAGTATTTCTAATATCTTTGTTCTAAATCTGTTCGTAATTCACTATATTGCTTTAAAAGCAACCTAGAACTATTTTGAGGGACTGAGGCACATTCTGGGCCTCAGCAATGATGGGACTGGGTACTGTAATAACAACATTGCAAAATATTTCAGTCACTGCTTTGAATATATGTGTATTTACATGCGCTGGATTTCGTAACATACATTCCTTAGGAGGGAGTTGGGAAAACCATGCAGTCATAAATGAATTGGGAAAAATACAGTTGGTCAAAACTAGCACGGTCAACAGGTCTGGGAAGATGACAAGCATCATAAATATGATGATTTGTGCTGTTGTTTTATAAAATATAGTTGACAGTAAGGAGAGATTTGTCTTTGTATTCTTAATGCATGACAAGAGAATTCTTATTTAACTCTCATGAAATAACGTTCTGCTGGATAAATTTAACTTGTTTCCTCTGTACATTTCAGAATTCTCTTTGCCATTACTGAGAAATTCAGATTTTACTGGGACTATTTTACTAACCAATATACGATTTAAAAATATGTCTGAAAATATTAAATTCAGGCTTGATGAAAAAGCAATAATTATAACTTTTGTTCCAGGACTCAATGATCACACTGACATTTTTTCCAGTGTGACAATATAATGGTGGTCATCACAGGTTGGGAATAGGGTGACTGTATGTTTTTATGAAATCACACATCCATCTTCACTGATGCAGGGGGCACATGATCACTTGTTTTGACATCCTGAATGCATCAGAGGCCATTAAGGCCATTATGTTTCTTCTGTCTACACCTGTACTGAGTCCAGTCGCTTGGGTGATCCTGAAAGGTATTCAACTTGATTTTAGGACATTAATTTGCATTTGACTTCAATTTCTCATATCCCACGGTGTCTTTAACAAGTTACCTCTTCACCTTACTTTCTAACAACTCAGCAGAATATAGTCACTTTGAAATAATGCGGTGCTGTGCCTGGTTAGTGCTCCCTGGTTTATATTTGAGCAAGCTGGCATGTGCTCATGATGTAGGGCAACCTTCTGCTGAGGTTCTATCACAAAACGTGGGTAGGAAGACACAGGGAGCAAATAACCCTTGACTCTCACCTGGGCTTGTTTCAATGTGCAGTTGTATGACTTCCCAGTGTTAACTCGGCAAACACTGGCTGGTAACCTGGCCAGTGCTGCAGCTTGTCCACATTCTTCTGCTCTAGAGCATTTCCTCCTGTCCTGAATTGGTTCTTTCCCTCTTTCCTGCACTGCACACAAGCATGCACACGAACTTTAATACCATACTTTAACACTGGCTTTATCAATACCAGATCCACTAGCTCATACTCACTATCCAATAATCTAGATGAATTTCTGAATGTAGTATTGCTCAGAAATATACATATATTTACTCTTCTGATTCTTTTGGGTGCACAGTTTGTATTTATTTTTTTTTTCTTCTAGATGTAAAAAACTACATTTGACTGAGTTGAGCTGTGATTTCAAGGCTTTTTTGCTGGTGTTGGTGGTATTTTTTTGATCAGATTTGTTAACTGTTTTTAAATCTTTTTACTATATATTTTATCCATACTGAGTAATACTGATTTGTGGTCATATTACAAGAAGTAAAATACCTTAAAGAGCTGTGTGGATTACATCTGTTTAGCTACCTCAATCAACAAAACTTCTGCTCTTAAAGGGTGCAATTAGACTTGCTTGACAAAACTAATTTGCTTCACTTACAACTATGTTGACTGACATTCATTAGATTCCTGTAATCTTTAATCAATTGAATCTTGTACGAGCTTCTCCCTGATCAGTCTAAGGCTGATGTCATTCAAAATTATGCTCTTTTTGAATCTTTTTCTGTTTTGCAAACACTTCTTACCAAGAAACCAATAATAAACAGTGAATTTTTATGGAGTAGTTGGGCAGTTAAGAATGCATTAATTAGTATATTACAGCAGTGGCACTTATTACTTATTATGCTATCATCAGAGAACATAATTAAGTTATTGTAGAGTTGCTATGGTTTCCAAAGGAGGTACAGTGCAGACTAATTACCTCTAGATGCCAGATGGTGCTAAATAATTCCTGAGCAAATGCCCTATCACCTCTGCCTCTCCTATGTTTGTATAGTAAACAAACCATTGATAAAATGGAGACTGAGGATGTAGTGATTTCCCTTTATAGGTCTCCACAGATTTCTATTTGCCCTTAGCATATTTACATTCTTCAGACTTTATTGTTTAATTTTCTCCCATCTGTGCAAAGATCCTAATGAATGAACTGCAAACAGAAACATGTAAGAAAACTCTGCTGCTGGACATTTTGACTGCAAATGTTGTATCTGCTCTATGCCAGCAATTTTGTGCTGTGCGTTATGGTTAACCCTAGGATATGGTGGGCAGAAAGATGCCTGAGTCTATCCACACTCCAAGTAAGCTATAACAGACATTTTTAAGCACTGTCAACACTCTAGATTTCTCTTTAGCCTAGAAAGTCACCACTTTGAGGATCACAGGGACATCCTACAGGAAGGTGATATGGATGAACACTCTTAACCTATGGAATGCTCAAAAAATAATTTGTCTTTTAAAAACCTGCAAAGCTTAAAGACAGTGAAGTTTGAGGCTACTTAGTCAAGAGACAAAGCTTTATTGTATATCTGTGGCTGTTTTGTCTTACTTTTTCAGGTCAATAGGTTAGTTGGGTGCCTGCAAAATCTTCTACTATACAGCCTGAGAGATAAATAAACTCCAGGTCTGTATCTGTAGTAAATATTAACAAACTAAAAAATTTACTATCAAGGGAAACAACAAAATACAAGGCCAGATGTTTTTGCCACTAAGAAAAATCTTGGGGTAGCATAACACAGGCACATGCTGTAGACCAAAAATTCTGTTTCTGTTGAATATCAGCCCACAACCAGTTGACCTGCAGCATCGGGTCAATAACACAAGTAGATCAGGCTTTGGGCAAAGCCTTTTATGCCCCATTTCTGCTACCAGCGTCATAGGATTGCCAACACCCTACCCTAAGAAAAAGCCTTTTTATTTAGTATAGCCCCAGTTCACCGTTTAAATTAAGATTTTCAGCATGGTAGGTCTAGGAAAACAGCCGTGGAAACCAAAAGAGCAAATATTTTCCTGTCAAATTCAGAGCTTGTCTATATACAGCTTGCATAGGCTTTTCTAGATACTTGGTTTTATCTAATCCATATTTCATCTCTGCACATCTCCATGCGGTTTGCTTCTCTCATAGGTCCAAACTGGTGTGTCTCTAGGCTTTTTACCTTCTGTGTGGTGTTTCACAAATTCCTCTTATGGGAACTTTTACCAGCATAGCTAGCAGAGACATCTAATAGATACAACAGCTTGCTCAGCAGACTCTACACATTGTTTTAGGAGCCTGAAGACCTTCTAGAGACTAAGTCTGAGGTCATCAGGGAATACCTAGAAAAGAAACTTGAGGGTGTCAGCTGCTGCTAGACAACAGCAAGGTAAAGGGACCCACAAGGGTTTGGGCATGATGAAGCTTTAGTAGCTTCTAACAGTGATGATCAGCTGCTCTTGACCCAGAGTGCTGCAAGTCTTTGTTACAGCTGCTTACTGATTAGGCAGGGTCATGCACCCTTTTAGCCAGTGCTTGGGAGAGGTCTACATAAGAGCTATGCCCAGAGTACAGCCTCCCAGAGCCAGTAGCTTGCACAGAAGGGTGCGAAGAAGGAAACCTTGGTAGACTTCAAACCGCTATAACAATCTCAGATATGGTGGTGGTGCTGCACTACAGAGCAGTTTTCCCAGCAGGTGTTGGACCACCTCTCTCTGCTAGGATGGAGGCTTCAACATAGATAAAGCTTCAGATGACAGATGCAGCCATCCAAGTCCCAGGATGCAAGGGGTGCCTGGGACCTCTATCTGATGTCAGGAGAGATCATTCCCTGTCCTGCAGGAGGTACACAGTCTTGGAGGACCTATAACTGCTAAATGAAGGAATTACAGAAAGAAGTGAACAGGCTGTACAGTATCAGGCAAGATGAATGATAGAATCATTAAGGTTGGAAAAGACCTCCAAGATCATCTGGTGCAACCATCCCCTTACCACCAATGTCACCCACTAAACCATGTTCCTAAGCACCATGTACAACCTTTAAAGGGAGATAGACAAGATCTTCTCTGATTCAGTGGCTTGAAGAGCCTGTGACTCCAATGGAAGCAGAGAAGCAGGCAGTGTCCACCTCCAGTGCTAAGAAAGTGCATCCTCTGGAGAAGGGAAGGATGGAAGCTGGTGACTTTAGGCACCAAAAGGAAGGCTCCTGTCCCACCTAATGGCTTACAGCTACAAAACAGGTTCACTGCTCCTCCAAGCTGATAAGGAGCCAGATGTGCCTTCAAGCAAAGGACCTGGTCCACCTCTGGCCCAGAGGGACACGTTTGGACAGAGAAAAGGTGGTGCAAGAATGGCAGAAAGAAGGGTCTGGAAATAGAATAACTTGGAATTAAGGTATAAAACCAGGTAAGAAACAAAAGAGGGAGTAAATCTTCTGATACTAGTAGTGTAGATGTCTAGAGACATTAATGGAATTGACTGGTGAACTGGGATGCCGATCCACCCAGTGGGATGCTGGAGCAAACTCTCTTAGACAATCTGCTGAACTTACCATCAGGCCTTTGCCTGAAAGGTGTGGTAACAACTGATGGACTTGCAGCCCAGTGCTAGGTGGTCAGGAGAGGAAAAGGTGATAAAGCTGCAATTCAACAGTAGGTGTGTGCTATTTATAGAAATCTATAGAGCTAGAGATTGATGACTAACAGCTTTAAAATGGTATGCAATAATTATGCAAAATGCTATAACTAAATCAGTAGTAGCAGTATGTTTATTAGGTTACTTGTATTATTGATTAGGTAATTATTTTATTTAAAATGCATTGCTTAATCAGCAAAAGCTTAATCACTTTTGCTTTACAGCAATGATGTTTCAGGCCTGCAGGTTAGAGAGGGTGAATTAGACCATGAAATAATGATGTTCAACAAATCAGTAAAGACAAACACCATCTTTTATTTTACAATGTTGGGCCTAGGTACAAAAATGCATTGTCAGATTGATTAAACTAATTTATCTTTTAAAATATTTAAACAATATGAATTGCAGTCATTGCTTCGGTACAAACTCCATTTGAAAAGATCCTTTAATTTCTTATTCCTGCATAAATTTTGGTTAATTCTTGATTCCAGCAAAGGAAATAACTAAAAAGCCCAGATCCAATGAAATATTATACTTCTCCCCTGAAAGTTCTAGCTTATTGGAAACACTGAGGGCAAATTTCTTTCTCTGGTCAACAAATTGCAAAAGAAAACACTGTTAAAACATCAGCTAGTTCACTTCAGGAATATGTATGCTTACCAAGATAACACATTCAGCAGTGCAGACAGTTTGAGAATAAGAGATATAATTCTGGTATAATAAAATTATTTCATTATGGGAGTCAAAGAGGTATGAAATGACTTATTTGCATTACACAATCTATTGATCACTCAAACTATGCAATCTGCTGTTTCAAATATGTTAGGAAATGACTTGGCTGAAATCCACCTTTCCCATCTAGAGGAATTAAGTGTTTTTTTTTTTTTTTTTTAATAGTTAATAACCAGGACTTTACTGAACACAGATAACTATTACTGAATGTTTACAAGCTAGAAATTTAAATGTTATTTTACTTTTTTTAAAAAAAAAAACAAAACACAAAAGCAAAAATAAAACCAAAACAACATTCTAGTGTAAACTCCACCAAGGAGCAGAGAAGGAGAAGGAGGCAAACAAAGTAGGGAGGGTGAGATGTGGGGAAGCAGACTGAACAATCGCTCAGAACAATGGATAAAAATCAAAACTGGGAAAATGGAAGCTTTGCTCAGTATGCCATTGTTTCTGCCTGCACTACTGACTTGACATAAATGTTGAATTGCATTTAAAGGCTTTTAGAAAACTAGTCGTTACTAAATGTTTGCTACTAATGAAATGATTTACTTTCATTTTCTTTACTTTCATACGTAGTTAATTTTCTCTGTTTTATTTTCTAGTCAGTGGTGTTCAAACTTCCCCCAGCTTAAAATACTACTTATCTCCTTTGGAGAGGGGCAAGGACAGCAAATATGGTACTAAGCAAACAGCACAAACATACATGCAAATATTTTGTCATGTATTTGATAAAATGCCAAAGAAGTTATAATATCAATATGTTTTATGTGTATATTGCATTTTCTAAAAAGTTTGCCAACATTGTCAAATGTCTCTGAAAGCTTCAATAATTCTAAAATTAGGTGAGGCTATTCTGACCCCGGTTGATGATACTAAATCCAACTAATCTGCACCAAGGAAATCTAACAGCTCTCAAATCTCATATGCTGATTAGTGGACTTGTATGGAAAAAAAAGGGGGGGGGGCAGTTACAATTGTGCATGGAGGAAAGCATCATCTTTTCCTTCCAAAAAGGAAAATAAGATGCATCCAGGCACTTCATTCCAGTGTTCAAGTACTGCAACTGTAGTCATGGACAATGAAAACTTGGATCTAAACCTCATGTTTATTATAATCTAGTATTTATCAGTATTAAACAGTAATTTTACAGTAGATATGTATGTTCATAAGTATATTCATGGCTTTCTTGTAAGCTATATTTACTCCCTATATACTACCTTTTATAGGTCTGGAAAGGTTCATTGTGGTATGAGCCATATTACATGATGACTGAAGTAAGAAACATGGAATCAGAGATATAACTATTTCTAATTTTTCCAACTATGTTTGTCTAAAGTATTCTCTATAATTATGGGGTTGGTTTATATGAAAACGGACATCTTTCTTATGTCTCAGAAAAATAATGAATCTTATAATAATAATGAATCTAATAATAATCTTTCTAATAATGAAATAATACAGAGCTAGTAAAAACATGGAAAGGCAGTTTTGGGGTGTCTTTTTTTTTTCTACAAATTTGACAGATGAATGTTGGTAAAAATATAATATTTTCATGTTAATACATATACTTTAAAAATACCTCTTAACATTCCTGACATGAACTTCATCCTATTTGTCCATGTGAACAGTAACTCATTTCCCTGCTGCAGCCTGTACTCCCCTTCAGTGTCAAGGTGTCTGAGGGAGGGAGAAGAAAAGGACACCTTCTACCACTTGAACTTCTTTTCTCTGTGTGTTTTAACCTGGTGGCTTACTGTGGGCTGCTGATATTTTTAAAGGAGTGTAGGACTGAAACAACAAAAATAAAATTTGACAGAAGGTCTAGCGTTCAATTTCTTTCATCGGGAAAAATGGGAAGGTGATCTGAGGGTTAACTGTGGGCCATTTCAGGTCAAGACCCTGGACTTGCTGGCTTTGAAGTACTCAAACACCTATCAATGAGACTTACTTCTGTCAGCAGGAGTCAGGCACCTCAATATTGTACAAGGTTTGGGGCATGACACAACATATATAGTTGTTTTGCTGAAGATCAGAGTTTCTGCCATGGCTGTGGATATCCATATTGTATTTAGATCCACCTTCACAAATACCAGCTACCGTTGTAGCAGGCAGCAAGGGAATCCCTCTGAGAAAGGTCCATAGTGAAATATCAAATTGCTGTCACTAAAATGCTAGGTAGGACAATCAAGGCCCTGCAGACTATGGATGCTGCTGTGACCAGCAACTGTAAAGAAGTTCATCCCTGAGGTCAATCCAAATCCCAAATCCTCCCACAGTGAGGGGCAAGGACATAGTTCTTAGCAGACTCTGGTAGCTTTACAAGGGTTAAGCAATGTGGATGACTGATGGAAAACACTTTTGCACTTCAGAAACATTGTGAAGTTATTCTACTAAAGATTAGTGAGAAGCTTATTTGTTAAGGACCCTGTAAGTACTTCCAGTAGAAATCCTTCTAAGCAAAGGGCTGATGGATTAGAAGATGCCAGATTTTTGGGTCTCTGCTCACTTTAGTGCATAACTTTTGATGTGTGCATAAGCTGGTAAAAGATTTAGTCATTATCATACACAACTAGCTGTACTGTGGCTGAGGATGTTCAAGAGGGATGCCAAATGCTGCATGCACCTTGAAGCACTAAGCCCTGAGACAGATTTAGCATTCCTTGCAGTTTTATGTAAGCGTCACAATAACTGGTGTTCTTAAGCAAAAAATGTGGAGATATTTGAAACATGGTTGGACATGGTCCTGGGCAAATGCACAACACTTGAAATACAAGGATTGCATGAAAGTCTCATCTTCTGTGAAAAATGAGGTTGGTCTCCATGTTGTTGTGGGGCAAGGTTTGAAAGTAGGAGTGTGATAACAAGATCAAGATCAGAGAGGACAAGAACTATGCATGTGTTCAGATAGTACAATAGTTACCCACTCTGAAGATTTTAGGGGACATGACTCATGATTTTTAAATGTTTAGGGAATATTGTCAGTAATTAAGTTTCATCCAGGTGACTCTGGGACATGTTAAAATAATCTGATAACTGTGCTATAGTTTAAACCACCAAAATGCTTCATTTATTTAAAAGGAATGCACACTTGCCCAGCTGATTTGGCTCTCACCTGCATTTTTTTTTCTCTGAAAATAAACAGAGCCTGCTGCAGAGAAGAAGAGAATATACCCCAGAAAATGTAAGATTCAGAAAAACTTCAAATTATCTGCCTTGGAACAGAAATGACAGCGGAATGGCAGAAGGGAGACCTTGAATCCAATAAATGCAAGTCTTTGGAGATTACAATAAAATGGAAGTCTAGTGACAGTGCATGTCTATGAAAATTCACTGTGGTATCAGCCCTCCCAGGTGCCTATTTTATCAGGGATCGTTATGCTGCTCAGTGTTCCAGGAACGGTTCTGGACAATGAAATAGCTTTTGCATTCAGAGAGGTGACATTTAGTCAGCAGGCATTTAGTTGCCTGACATAAAGGCCACTACTTGTGTTAAAAAAAAGATAGAGTCTATGTGTATTATTAACAGGAGACTATAGGTAAATTTCTAAATGAAATATTCAACAGTTCAGTCAATATCTTGGGCTTGACATCAGAGATGGAGAGGTGATAGGGAGATCTGAAATCCTCTGAGCTTATTTAGACTGCCACTGAACCTTGCCAAAGTCTTGATTTGAAATCTTGCATTTGTGGAAATGTATTTCAAATGTAAAAATGTAATAAAGCGAGAGTACACATTTGAATTTGCCTCTGATGAATACGCATCACAGAGGAAATAATAGTCGTTTATGTACGAGTGTTCAGCTGAAGGATGCTGAAGGATGCGTCCTTTGGGAACAGATGCAATTCAGCAGTCTTCTCACCTCTGGGGAGCAGAAATAGTAAATGAACAGCTACAGTAAAACTAATCAAACCAAACAAAATACAAAAGATATTCTGATCAAAACAAAAACAAAAACAAAAAATTATAAACTAAGGAATCTTGAATTCATGGGAAGAGTATTGTAATTAAAAGGTGGCAGTACCACACAGTACTGATAATGTTGTGAGGCTGGGTGCATGGAACAACTCTGATGGGGAGACTCAGCACACAGCCATCTGCAGCACAGACATATATGCCTGCTGGAAACGCAGTGCTGAATGATGTTGCTGTCCCTCATTTCTGACAGAGATAGAGAGAGACACAGAAACAAATATTTCTTTTTATTTTTAAACAACTTTAAGGCAAATCAGAAAAAAAAAAAGTTATTAAGAATAAAATCCTGTTGGCAAGTCAGTTGTTATTTGTAGAGATTTCACTCAGAAACCTGTAGATAAATTCACATGCAATTTATCATTTACTGGAGAAAAAAGCATTACAAATTTTCTTTTGGTTTCCTTGCCACTTTCTCTACCTGTTGGATCCTATTTTGGATTTCAGGTTTAAGAAAGCATATTGGTGCTGCATCAGGAGCTCCTGAGGTTTTAAAACCCAGAGACAGTTTTGACATTGAGGATTCCTGTGGAGACACACTGTCTTCCCCTTTCATTTGCAGTCTGGTTAATGGGCCTGTAAATTGAATTAGCTCAGTCTAAGTGCTCAAAATCCAAGCTAAAATGAAAGCAAGATTAGAATAGCATATGGAGGTTATTTGTGTTTTGGTGTCTTTGATTTCCTGGGGAATGCAATAAGACCAATGTAATAATAATAACACGCAAAAGAATATGTGACTGAAGACGTGTGATTTGTTATAATGTACAAACCAGCATGTTAAAGTGTTCAAATATCCGAGTGATGGGTGCTCAGCTGGCTAGTCAGTGTTTCCTGGTTCTAAAGAGATTCAGGGTAACTAAAGAATCCTTCCTTCCTTTCTTCCTGCCTGCCTGCCTGCCGGCCTGCCTCCCCTCTTTTCCCCTTAGTACTCTGTTATGTGCATATACCTTTGGACAACGTTTGACATATTTTTTTAGTTTTATTTTTCAAATAGCAAATGAATGGCCCAAGGAAGAGACTGAAAATTAGAGTCAAGAATAATTGGATTTATGATAACAGCAATGTGCTGAATCACTTATTAGCAAAGGATTTTGAAGCTATCAGTGCTAAAAGAAGTCATCTGTTCTCCAAAGCTTTTTCTTCCTCTATGCATCAAAAAGTACCCATTTTTCTGCTAGCAAACAAAAGAGGAAGGCCTCCCTCCTCTGGTGGTGGTGCCCCTACCCCTCTTACACTTGCCTGAGGGTGCCCTGTGCCAGCCCTTCACAGAGACTGGGTCCCACAGCTCCCTAACATGCCTATGCTGATGTGCAGATCATTACCTCTCCTTCATTTACACAGGCTAAGCTCTGAATTTGTCAGTATAAGGCCAGGAATTTCACTCAGCATGAGCATGATAACACCAGTCACTCCAGATAATATTTGTAGATGTTATTTCCCTCCTCATACAACGAGTTTTGCCTGGATCAAACTGAGTGAGGTGTTCCCAGTTCAGTGGCTGAGATCTGCAGAGCCAAAATGACTTAATGGTTCATCCCCCTTGCAATTAGCTCAGCCACTAAGGAAACCAATACCTCAATCCTCTGCCCTCTGCAGCCTTTCTCTGCTCACCTCTAGACTTACTAATCGGTTAACCAGGTGGAAAAATCAAACCAGTCTCATCTCTTCTGTGTCTGTGGATGGTCCTTCTGCTTCCAGGCCTCGTAAAGAATTGACTCTGGGTATTCACAGCTATTAAAATTTCCTCTGGGGCACACAAAACAAAGCTGATGTGTTCCTGTTGTACTGAAGGGTATATGAAATGCTACCCTTTTCTTTCCATCCAGGATTTAATACATTTGTACATACATAAATATTTCCTTCATCACTGCTGATAGGGACCATATCGTAAATTAAAAATAGCACAACAATTCAGGCATTGAGCTACTTTTCTTATCAACTAGAAGCCAGATGGGAAATCACAGTGTATGCAGATCATCTTCCTTGTACAGATGTCAGGCTACTGTTACATAGGTGAACAGCAGTGTACACAGTTGAGAAACTAACAAAACAACTTCACAAGATTTTGGAGTTTTTTTTTTTTTTCCCTCAGCAATGATCTGGAGACATGGAAAACTAACATGTAAGGATTTATCAAGTTTTGAATAAAAGAAATCCACAGAAAGAATGCTAGTGGTAACATTAGCTAGTAATAATATACCCAAATGAAAGTCCTTTATCTTATTTTCATCACTCCTATTCCCACATGTGAAGTGAGAGCTAAGCTACATTATTATATGCTATTGTCTCCGGAGTATCTAACATCTACAATTACAATAGTGATGTCGTTTTCTAAGGAAAAAAAATGATAGGAGGAAAACACTGAATCTGATTTTCTCCTGTGAAAGCCAGAGATGCAAACAAAGATTCTAAATCACTATTAGTCATATTTTGGCTCAAAAATATATCTTAAAAATTTTATATGGTGGAAAGTCTGAGAGAGGCTTGCAAGATCTGTGCTGCAAATCAGATATAGGATTTTGGTAGACATTTATATGCTCAGCAACAGAATTTCCATACAGTCTGTGAACAGTAACTTGTACATCTTTCTGCAGAAGGATAAATCTGGACAAAAAAAAGGCCACTTACACATTGTTAGCATTGACTCCCTCAAAGGTGAAGTCCAAAACCAAGTATTACTAATCAAAAACTCCAGAATGGATATAAACCAGCCTGAAAAAAATGTCATAATCTCAGAATAAAATAAAATAATAATAATAATAAAAATTAAGCCTACTCTTAGTGCTTGTAAATCCTTTTAATTTCTTTAGAAGTGTCTCAGAATAATTCCAGTAAAACTATATAAGTAGATCTTTCTTGTCTACAAGCTACATTTAAGAAAGGTGTTTAAATAAGGTAAGGAAATGTCGACAGCTCAGCAGTAGGACTCAGCAGCTGTTTAAAACAACATAGCAACATGGGGTGAAGACCACCATATCCAATTAGAAGCACAGGGAAAATTTATCAATGCAGAATGCAATGATCTATCAGGAATTTGTCCAAAATATTGAAAGCAATATGTAGTCATAACACAACCTTTTTTTAATGAAAAAGGCTCTAAGGACTTCAAATCTGTTATACATATGCATATATGC
This sequence comes from Anser cygnoides, assembly GCF_040182565.1. Lineage (NCBI taxonomy): Eukaryota > Metazoa > Chordata > Aves > Anseriformes > Anatidae > Anser > Anser cygnoides. Next base: position 25,684,452 of record NC_089876.1, read on the forward strand.
CTTTAGGAGTCAGAAGATTGACAGAAGTGTGCTAGGATTTTTTATATTTTATATAGGTGGTATTACCCAGAGATGCTGTCTGTGAGCACTGAAATCCTTGGAAGCACACCTGGGATACTAAACAAATGATAATGACTCATGTGAGGAAGAGCAGTACTACACTGAATTTCACCAGAGTGTTCTTCCCATTTTATTTTGGTGTAACTGAATGCCAGATTTTCTTATTTCTCATACCTTTTTTTTTTAATTAAATTACATTAAATTAAATTTTTACAATAGGAGCTAAGAGAAATAGATGTATGAGGCAGCTCAGGACAGGGTTCAGGTATTTCTGCTGTTTCATGTGGAGCTCCGAGAATGGAAATGACGCTGTGAAATTGTGATGTTGATTTTTTTTTTTCCTCGGTGAAGAAGGACTCTTTGCAATCCCTGAAAACTAGCCTGGAAAAGTATGAGTGTGAGCATTGTTATTCTTCCCAAGAGAAGAAGATTACATGCTTTTACAGTCCTGGATGTTTTAGACTTTGACGTCATTGATAAAATTATAAATTTAGTATCGATACAGGAGAGAATCTTCTTTCTAGTGAAATAGTGCTTCCTGTAGAAGGTTCTTCTTCCAAATATCGAATTTGGTAGAATTTGGAATGTAATATTTGATGAGAAACTATCAGATTTTAGTCCAGATTTCAACGATGTTATAAATCACACCAAAAAAGAATGTTTTCATATTTGAAAGTCTAAGTAGAACTTACAATAAATATAATCTATAAACATTTCCCTCTACCTTTAATGTCCTCTAATCTCTAATGTTTTCTTTTGCACCTTACCTGTAATTTCCAGTATTAATGACAGTAAAGCCAAGTTGAGATGGGCTCAAGCAGAGCCACTAAGGAATTTTCAGACAGAAAACTGAACTTTTTGCCATATGTTTTATGGTTACTCCACAGCATAACAACCTTTTAATTTGAAGACAATGACTCTTGGCCCTATTCTATGCTAGGTTCTGACATTCAGACCTAGCACTGTAGGTGTAAGTGGAACCTCCTTCCAGGGGAAATGCTTGTCATGATCATCTGGGAGGTGTCTTGGGAGACAGGTGCACACTGTTCTTAATCCTACACTGAGTAGGACATGTCCTACTCAGAGAGAAAATATACCAAAGATTTTAATGAAGCTCAGCTTATAAATTCAGTCCTGTTCTTGACTCTAAAATTTGTGACCATGAAAGACTTTGGTGTCTAAGTACAAGCTAAAGCTTCTAGAGAGACAGCTAGCACATTCCATATCCAATGATGACCACTTAAATGACCAAAAAAAATAAGTAAATATGGAGCTAAAAACAATGAATTTTGACACTGGCTATGTAACAGAGAAAATAAATGATTCTGCCTGTTATCAGACATATGACATGGGCCAAAGCTTCCAGCCAGTGTTCTTACTACTGCAGCTGATTAGCTAGAAGTATTTGCAAGCTCTCCTAAAGAAAAAAATCGGGTCTGTACCTTGTATAACTCAGATATTTAGCATATTTAAGAAATGACCTTTTACTTTGTTCAGAATAAATAAACAAAATATGTTTTCGGCAGAGGTTGAACTACCTCATAAAGACAGAAACTTTTCATGAACCACTGTTTCTGCATTTAACCCAGCAGCCTGGCTCCTACAGATATATACCATGGAAAAAGCAGAAATGAAAGAACTATGCTGAAACGCCTGTCAATTTCAAATTCCAGATATTTCTTGAATACCTTTCCAGATATAACATAAAGCATATCTCCCTAAAGAGTTTGGAAATGAAGGCTTTCTGCTACCCTGGCCAAAAGGGTAGCAGAAAGATCCCATAACAGAAAGATCCTCTTACTTCCTTGTGCACTTGTGTGCACAGCCTAGAAGCATGTGTTGATTTCCTCATTCATTTAAATCCTTCATTATATAAATTGAACCAACATACCCAACCCACTATTGCAAACAGAAATATAGACACAGAAGCCCTGTCATTCTGTCTATCAAGTGTTTAACAGAAGTTAAATAAAATCTACAAACAAAAAGAAATGACACCGTAAAGCACTTGTCATATGAATAATTAGACATTATAATAGCAACAGTCTGCTCAGCCTGCTCTAATCTGTAGTATTTTTGTTTAGCAGCTGCTATGCCTGACAAACAATGACCAGATGCAAGCTCTCTGATGGGTATCTGGATATATACTCTGTGTGTCCTTCTGAGTTTTACTAAAGTTAAAATATTATCCTTGATCTGCAGAAAAGTAGGCAGATGTTTTACAAGGCTAGCAAATGGGAATATTCCTTTCTGAGTAAGTGGGAAATGCACTAAATCTGTCTCAGATAGCAACATGTTTATCCTTCATTATCCAAATCATCTACTTCTGTAATCTCTAAAGCTTCCCGTTTGATGTTATTATTCACAAATATTAGTTGTTTGTAACGGAATGAACAAGCTCAGATTTTTCAAACCAAGCTACCCGCTTCCCAACAATGGATGGGAAATCTAGGTCTTTTGAGTATCTGGGTGCTGATAACTGTTTTAATTATGCATTAACAGCTATGGATTTCAGCAATATGCTTCTGATTACTACCAGTATAATAAAGTTAGAGGTAGTTGCAAACAGACTTTGTAGAGTGAAAAAAAAATTAGTATCACAAGATGTGTCACTGTGAATTCATGCCATCTGTCTAATGATGAATGACACCAGTGTAAATTCTATCAAATCAGCCTACAGATTTGCTATATATACTTAATAACCTGCAAATACACAAAGCAAAATGGCCCCACTTACACTGTGCATCAAAACAGACAATATAACACTTTGTCACAGGGTAAACTACTCTATTAAAATTATCACATATTCAGAAATGAAGAAGACAGTTGCTGTTTTCAACCTGATTTATTTCTTCTTTGGACATCTGTTTTCTTCCAAAAGTCTCATTTTCATGATTTAGTTTCCACTTCATTGGTATTTTAATGCTACTCACTCTGGCATCTTTTTATTACCTTGGTCTTCTATTCTACTAACAGGAATGTCATGAGGTCTATTTTTATAGTAGTTTCTGATAGTATAATCCACATTTCTTCAGGAAAACAAAACAAAACAAATCTTTGCTGTTTAATCACTTGCCTAGATTACCTTTCAAACATTTTACTACAGTTAAATCTTGTTGTTGTGTGGTCCGTTTCTGAGATGAAGCTGGTAGTGCTCCAGACTTACAGAAATAAATTATGTGGGACAGATTCTCTGCTTGCATAATCTGCTGAAATAAAAACATATAATATATGCATGTATATGATGAACACTGACAAGTGGATGTTGTCTACATATTAAACAAATTGTTAGGGTTATAAATGAAACCATACCTTCTTTCTATTCTCTTTTCTTCCATCCTGATACAGTTAGAATAGTAATTTTTGACATAATATCATTCCTCCTTAAAAACACTAAATAATTTGCCTCACTTGACCTAATTTCAGTAATTTAAAAGGTAAGTATTTAGGCTAAGCTAGTTAGTTGGACTTTTTCTACTGTCATGGAAGGAAAATACAATGGATTTCATACTGCATGTACCTTTTTGCATGGAGTGTGGAAGATTCTCAGATGTCTATCTGGGAACACATGTTGGTCTTTTAGGCTGCACTGTACAGCACATGTCCCATAAGCTTCCTCCAGTACAGTTATCTGAACTTCATGCCAAAAAGGGAAGTTAATAACTACCAAAAGCATCGTTTTCTTTGTTCCTTTAAACTAGCAATAAAGTTGAATTGTGAGAATTTTACTGGAAAGCATTATTTAGCAGCAACATCAAGCTAGTGGACTTGTCCAGTTCCTTGTGTCTCCTTCCTTCTTCAGACTCAAAGAATGGCTGTAGTACCAACAAAACTGTAGTACCTACACTTACAGAATGCTTCTCTATACAGGAGAAATCTCTGTAGTGATAACTTTTTCTCCATGTGCTTTGACTTTATGCTTGCTGATCCCCTTGCCCCAAATTAATCGAAGGTTGATGAAGAAGGAACAAAAACAACAATAGCCAAATGTTTCAAGAAAATTCATAATTACAAGTAAGAAGTATGTCATTACTGAAAAAAACTGTCAGATTAATTTTAATGGATATCACTCATTAAAAGAAATAATCCTTTGAATGAATATAACTTTGTATAGAGAAATAGGAAATGAGGAACAGAAATATATCAGCTGGCAGGATGCAGCAGCAAAGTGGGTAAGTGGGATTAGTGTCAGCATTTATTACAGGAGTTAACAAATTTAATTCTACAGGAGGGACAGAGATGCTTAGTCAAATTCTATCCATTCTGTTTGTTGAGAGTATGCACCCAGCAGATGGTACAAATCTGTGCATTTCAGTTCTTTGAACTCTCAGAAGTCGTATGTCATGAATATAATCAGTTAAGTCCCTGTAATCTGTTTCCTGCTGGTTATGTGCACTTGCCCCCAAAAGACACGTTTGCTCAGAGAAGGTCTGCAGCTGGAATGTCAAGATGAAACCTTATGTGCGTAGACACCTCTGTCAAAGGGCATTCTCCAATGTGCTTGCATGTTTTCCTTCAGATAAAACTGTGCATGTAGTTTTTTTTTGTTTGTTTCTTTCTTTTAATCAGAAACAAAAATATTTTCCAGTGAGTAATGGAATTGCCATGAAAATAAATGGTGAGCTTATTTCCTACTAGTAGAGAACAAGTAGTTAACAGTATTTGAAATATTTTTAGAATGTAGTACATTTTAATTCTGCATTTCTTCGATGTCACATTAACTTTTGAAATCACTCAGGTATCATTAAGTTCTCTGCAATACAGACATTAGGAGCTTTTTCCATTGCCTGCAGTGAGAATAAAATTGTTTTTATGTTAAAGAATGTATAACATCAATTGGAGGAGATTAAAAATGTTATGAAAGTGTGAAAAATATTTTTGTTATAGGAGCTCAGCTTTCTTAAACAGTGACAATTCATTGCAAAGCACTAGAATTTTTTTTAATTAAAATATTAAAAATAATTGAATTACTGCAGATTTCTGAGATCACTCAGACACCACAGCATATAATGATATAGTTAACTTTGGAGTAGGCAACTTGGTAAGTGATTTCTTTAGGTACCTTCTATCCCTATTTAGATAATTTCATAACAGACATTTGGAAACATCCATTCTGCTACAAAATGCTCTTAATTCTAAGTCAGTTTTTAGTAATAATGAATAGTATTTTTTGTCAAATATCCTATAGGCAAGCAGCTATATTACAATCAATGTGACTCACCTCATCCCCCCAAACTGAATTTTACAAGGTATCTTATAGCTTTATTCAATATTAGTACAGACTTTGACACAAGCTGTTTTTCTTCTCTGAAAGATTAATTTTAACTCCTGTAATTTATTATTTTTACTTAACATTTTTTTTTTGTGTGTGTGAATAATAATAGTTGATAATAATAGTGAATTATACGTAGTTGATAATATAGTTGATAATACAGTGAATTAAATATAGTTGATAATATTGTGACCTTCCCTTTCAGAAAGAAATGTGGCAACCAATAATGCTATGAAGTGCTACTAATAGATTGTGTTCCAATTTTGCACATGGAAAAAAAGTAATTTTATAATTTATTCACAAGAAACATGACTGAACTGCAGCATTTTCATGTCTCTTGTTCAAAAGAAAGCTGCAATAATTCCCACTGAATTGATGAAAGATACGAGTCTGCATTTCTAAAATCTTGGCCAGAAAACCTCAGATGCTTGAAGCTCTGCATCTGCTCATGATCATGGGCATTACCATTCTGGGTTGGCTGAGCATCTTGGGACTCATTTCTTGCCTACACCTGTCTGAAAGGTAGAGATTTCAGGAAACAATGTATTATTTATGAGTCTGGGGGGAAATGAAGCTGAAAGGAGTGTGTTTGGAACAGTTTTGCTTCTCCTGTTGTGGAATCCATCTTATCCTACATTTCTTTTGTTTGACACATGTTGCCCCAATTAATTAGTTTTCTCCTCTTCTTCTGTTCATTTTCCCTTATCCCAGCCCACTGAAAACCCAAAACAGAACAGAGAACATAGTTACTGTCTGATGACAGCGGTGGCTCAATTTTGTTTAATATCACTGTGTTATTCTGCAACAAATTGAGACTAATTGCTTCTCCACTGCTCTGTTAGTTTGTGAAAATGCCAGCAACTCCAAGTGCTGTCATAGCTCCCCTCCTAATCTCTGTAAGCTTATATAGAAAGGAAACTGGCGAATGAGGTCTGACTGGTAGGTGAATGAAATGTCATGATGAAAGATGTGCCCATCATTGACTCCTCTTCGGTATTGAAATTCGTGATTTTCACCTCAGGTGTCATGTACATGAGCAGCTGTGACTCTATAAATCTTGTGGAAAGCTCTTTCTTCCTTTTTGCCTTCCTCAGCAAAAAAAAATTACATTTATATAAACTCATATAATATCTGTTATTGGGTTCATCATGGGTGGGTTTGAATTTTTATTCAATGAATATAATTTCTCCCTTTCTTCTTTAGTGCTAAAAACTACACAATGGCTCTTTAATATTTAATTGAAGATATCGTTTTACGGGTTTTAGTTTAAAGGTAACCATAGCACAAACACATCCATTATTAACCGCCAAACAGCAGTGTAGGTTCTTGGGGATCCTCTTTGGCTTAATATGAGAACCCCTGTCAGCAGGAAACAGTGCTGGTATTGTTGGTAAGCGTGACAAACTGGCAGATCCAATGGGCACCACAGTGGAACAATGCAAACTGCTTATATCGGTGGAAGAGAAGATGTTTAAGAGCGAGGTGAAGGCGGAAAGCGAGAGGCTGTCGAGGAAGGTTCGGTTCCGCGTGGCATCCTCTCACAGCGGGAGGGTGCTGAAGGAGGTCTATGCTGATGGGGAGGCCACTGACTCGCTGGACTCTGAATATGCCAGTAGCTCGGAGACCGACCAGACCAGCCGGCTGAGCGAGGTGGAAGGGCAGCAGAATGGGCACGTCGGGTCTGAGTGTGATGAAAATGAAAGCGAGCAGGATGACTTGCTTATTTTAGTCAGAGCTGCTAAAGAGAAGGGTTTTGGTACAAAGCGAGTCAATATTCTCAGCAAAAATGGCACTGTCAGAGGTGTCAAGCACAAAGTCAGCGCTGGTCAAGCCCTCTTTGACAATCTGTCAAAAGTATTTCAGGTAAGTGATGCAGTACAGCTGGCTCTAGGCCCAGTATCTGTCCCTTTTAATGTTGCACATTATTCTGTTCCTTTGTCCAGATCTATCTGACAATTTCTCAGGCTCTGGATTCAATTCTGCCTCATCCCCTTTGCTGTCTGCTGGCTGCTCGTGCTCAGCACAATCTCATTGCTCTTTCTGGTACACATTGACTCCACACTCCAAACTGACTGCGATATTTTTCTTTCAAAATTGACCTAAAATTTGCTTACCAGCACTGGGTATATTGTGCTTCTCACATCAAGACCAGGAAAGAAACAAAACAGAGGAATTAACTGGTGCTTTACCAAAGATCTGTACAGGGGATCTGTACAAGGATGTGTCATGTTTCCACCCCCATTGTATTAGTTCTAATGAGTTTGCAATGCTATCTACTGTCCCCTACAAGTAAATATGTATACTTGTAAATTCCATTGTGTTTAATCTGCAAAGTAGATCAAATTAAATGCAGGATGGCAGCAATGACTGTTTTCCCACATGAAAATTTCAGAGGAATGAAATCTTAGTCACAGGTCTCTTTTATTAATGTCTGGTTTCCATTCATTTTATTGAAGGAGTAGAATATCTGTATTTGAAACAGTATGTGCCACATTGACCCCTTAGGCGGAGAAAAGCAGGTCTCAGAAAATTCAAGATAAAGTTCTAAAAAATTTAGTTCATATATATAATTTATCTACATAGCTATTCAGGTCTTTCAGTCATTAATATTCAAACAAAAGAACAGGTATGCAACCAAACTCTCTCTAAAGTTTGTTAGAACCCAGAATTATGATGATCTATTAAATTAGCCTATAGTTGGCTTCAGTGCCTTCTTTTAAAATAATTTATGCATCTTTAAATCATGGGGAATTTTATATTAGTAACTATAGCTTTTTGCATTAAAATTAAATATTCTAAAAGTTCTTTGTTACTTTGAAGCTAAGTCATTTCATAATACTTTAGGAATGGCTGTGGACTAGCATTCTCTTGCTTCTGAATATGAACTCACCCCCTATGCTGTACCTAGTCTTTTTGTCAGTACTGATGTTTCTGTGCAAGATGGCTCTTTCTTCAAAGATGAATCATCTGTAATGTCTGTGTTTTGTTCTTTATATCACAGAGCACTCAGAGAGCTTGCTTTCTTTCAAGCTACTCACTGAAAACTTTGCCCTCGAGTTCCCCACTCTGACAAAATTTGTAACAAACTCACTGGGGACATTTTCTAATCAGATATGAGTTAAGAAGTGTTAGCTGGGACATGTCTGTGTTCTTCTCCCACCTTGATTCCAGACACTGCTCCATGTTATTTTTCTACAAGATCCAGTTTCCTTAGAGATAAAGTTTGAAGTCCAGTGAAAATGAGTGTTTGTTTGCATATCTTTTGTCATATTATGATACAATTTTCTGTGCTACACGGTGAGCACACAGAAGAGCAAAACATGTAAGTTTTCTTTGGGGCTGATTGGAAATGGCCTGATCCGGATGTGAAATAAGATCATACTATGTCTAGCTACAAATGGAGAATCCTATGTTAGGATAACATTGTAGGGTAATTTCTAGTTTTCTGTAGGTATTTTCCATACAGTTAATTGTGCATTAATACTGCTTAGAGAGCAACAAGAGTTCTGCATTCAGAAATATATTAAGATATATATATGTCTCTGTAAAAAGATAGGACTCAAAATCCCTTGACCTGGGCATTTTCCTAAGTTCACTTGATTATGTGAGACCATCTGCAGTTACATGTTTTGCTTCCCTTGGGTAAGCAACAGCAGATGTATAACAATAGCAAAGATATATATGGAATCTCATCCTTAACAAGAGCCTGTTTCTGCCCCTTTGTTGATTCAGCAGTAGGTGACCTCATCAAAAAATTCTCAGAATCAGTGTCAAAGCAGGTGGTTGTCATCTCAAAGTATGTTCATGACCTTCTGGCAGTCCTAAATCCTGAGTACTGATAAATTCTTGAACGCAAACATTTATGATTTATTTTTTAACAGATCACTCATTAACTAAAATGTGCATGCAAGAAGCCACGTACTGTGTATGTGTCAGTGTCCTGTGACTCTGAAAGTAGTTTTTTGTTGGAGTTTTTCAGCAGTGTCAGTATTAAGATTCTTCAGACTACATCTGCCCACCTCTATTATCCTATTATCTAGCATAGAATAGAATAGAATAGAATAGAATAGAATAGAATAGAATAGAATAGAATAGAATAGAATAGTTCAGTTGGAAGGGACCTGCAAAGATTAAGTCCAACTGTCCCTTAAAATAAGTCAATTTACTCAGATATTCTGAGGATAAAGAGGGATTCATTAAATGGGCCTTAAGTCACACAGTCAAGATCTTTGATGTTTGGTGTTCAGAAAAACTTCCAGTATACCTGTGATAAAAGCACTTCTATGTATTTGAATATTCCGTGGAATACTTGTCTTTTTGAATATTTTCTCCACATTGACTAACTACAGCCTTTCTACAGAATTGGTTTAGAGAGCTCCTTCCCATAACAGTCTCATCCAGAAACCTCACTTCTTCTGGAGTTTTGGGGAATGTGAATACTGTGAGGCATACAGGCAGTATTTGTAGAGGAAAAAAAAATGCAGCTATTTTTATTGTATGACACAATCTTGGCCTGAGAATGTATATATACCACCAAATAGATGTGCAGACCCAGCAACATCTTCCTGCAACCACATGCCAAGCACTTCCATTGCCAGCACAGCCACCAAATTTCAATTTCAGGCATTTCTTAAGACGAATTAGGTCCCATGTATTAGACTGTCTGATGACTGTCCCTGGACACGAGCTGCTGTGGCATGGTGACAGTAGGAGGTCTGTCTCCCTTCCCCCTGGGAGGAGCCTGGGGAGCCCAGCAGGAGCATCCATGTGCAGCTGGGGATGGCACAGCTGTGGGGATGGTGTGGGGCAGAGAAACATGTGTCTGAGGTAGCATCTCTGCTCCATGGTAGGACATGTTAGGGATGAAAATGCAGGAAGACATCAGCCCAGTTTATGGGAACAGGGTTTCCATGACAACCCCTCCAGCCTTTTCCTTCTAGGGGCAATGCCACAAGGAGAACATTCCCATAGCAACCATCCCCTGGAGCAGCCAGGCTGCTGGGTCTCCCCGGTGTCCAGTCTGTCCCACCACCATGTCCAGCCTGGTCCACCACCATGTCCAGCCTGGCCCATGCAGCAGGCAAATCCACCTCACTTGGGACCTGAGGGGTGGCCTTGGTTCATTCGTACAGGCTGACACTACAGTGGTAACATAGTCAGAAATATTTTATCCATGAGAAATGATCACAGTTCAAAACCCTGATTAAAGGAAAAGACCAGGAGCTCCTGGTCTCCCTGTTCATCCACCTTCTCAGCATGAGTTAAATTATCTTCACTGAAACACTGAATCTGACCACACTGGCAGCTCCGGAGCTGGGGAAGTGACTTTCTGATTGCAACAGGGGCATAAGCTCTTTCTCGGCACATATAAAGTAATTATTTTCTTCAGCATATGACTAAAGTGTTTGTTTTCTAATACTTAAACCTGAACATTGTTAACATGTGAATAGGTTTGAATGCATCCTATATTTTCCCATAAAAAGCAGAACAGAAATGATACTTATTTCCTTGAAATAAATGTAATTCTCTTCATAATTACTTTGTGTGTGTATATGTGAGTGTGTGTCAGAACAGGCTGTCCCTGTGATGGCTTCCAGATGATGCAGAGCAAAAATCCTTGGGTTGCTTGGTATATTGCTAAGTAGTGCAATGTTCATTTTATGCGAGACACTGTTGTGCACTGTGCACAGCAATGGAGCTCAGCCAGAGCTTTCACACAGGTCTCCCCTCATTCCCAGTTTCAGCACAGATCCTTTCCTCTAATTCCACACTTACACACTCCACTGGCCTTCCAGTATGCTCTGAAAGGTCACTTTCTGCTAAATTAGCTACAGATCTCATTCCCAGGCAGGGCCTGCTGACGTCTGTTATGGAAGGGCGGGCCTGGTTAACAGACCTGATTAATGCCTTTCTGAACATTGCATCAGAATGCATATGGATGAAGAGACAGACATAATGTGTTTGGTCTTTATGATATTTTCCAGTGCAGTATCACAGGTAGAGCTAACATTTAACGTTACAAAGTGCAAATCAATATTCAGCCAGATAAAGGATTAGCTTATTAATATTTAAAGAGAGAGATGGGAAAGAAGAATCAGGTAGAGTTAAGAATCAGGTAGAGTTTGTTAAGAGAAGGAAAGCTTCTGGAGTGGTTAAACTCGTTGCCGTCTCTCTTTGCTTGTTAGTGATCTGGAGAAGTGAACACGCTACAATACATGCAAAGCTCACAAAACCAGAAGGGATGGCTAATGCCAAGACACAGAGAAAATAAAATGAAAAACAGGCACAAAAGCAACAGTGTTCCAAAGAAGGCAGATGCTGCAAAGTACTGATAAGAATGTTTCTGGTGTAACAGTAAAAGCAAAGGCCTTAGGTTGGGTGGCACACTGTATATCGCTCTGTCCTCTGAAGTGTGTCACTGCAATCCCCAAAATTATGGGCAGAAGAGGGAGGAAGATGTCTGTGGTTTTACTGGAGAAGTCACGATATAACATCATTCCCCTCCACGCTTCTTTGGTGGATGGTCAGTGCTGGTTGTGCTCCTGACTCTCCAGCATCATTGGACTCTCTGAACACAAAAACTTCTGCTAGGACTGGACTAAGTTTGTTAGAGGCCTCCTGAACTTTCCCTTCATATTCTTAGTTCATAGACACTGTCCTGTGACTCCCAAACTGGCATAGTTTGCAGAAGGAATTGACATGCTGTATTCTCAGTACCTGCCAATAGCAATGTCAGGGAAACCTGCTCATAAACTAAAGCCACAGTTTTTGCCCCCCCAGTGAGTTGTAGGTACCTACTCTGAGATATAAAGTTCCAGTGTTTGTTCTTAGTGTTCATGAATCTGGAAAACTAAGTATTGAGCAGTGTAGCACTGAAATCCACCTAAGAATAGGAAAAGTTATAATTACAGTGAGTCAAATGAGTACAAAAAAAGTATTTTTTACAGAAAATTCAGTGTTAGCAGGTCACCTGGATCACCGCTGGAATGGTCATACTGTCTGTTCACCTCTTCCTTTGTACCTTCCTAAGTGTTTTTATCTTTAACCACAACACTTGGGACAGTGATTCAATTAATTCAGTTGATTAAGTGATGGCTAAAAATGGTCATTTCCAGAGCTGGTTGCTGAACAGCCATACCGATTCAAAAAGACAGATGTTCAGGTCTGTCATTTTTTAAGAGGAGCCTGGGATTGGTCAGTACTTAGGATATTAATATTGTTATCACATTGTCCTATAAATCAGCTTTCATATTCTCCTATAAATCAGCTATAAAGCACTGAACTCAGGCAAGTCTATTATTAGTATGTTCATGATATTTTAGTATTTGCTGTTACTGGACTTGAAATACATATTCGACTTAGACAATGTGTAAACAGACTAAACTATCTAAACTTCTTAAAGTTATATACAAACTTTGAGTTTGAAAAGACTTATCTGTCTCTTCTTAAAAAAATATAGGTAAGAATGTCTTGATTTTTCAATGTACTCAACGTTGGAAAGCTAAGCAACAAAACCATGGTTACATTTATCACCTCTTCGAGATTGAATCAATAACTGAAGAAAAAAACACTGGGCTTTTGTTCTAGCAGTCTGATCATCATGCCCTGGATGTCTGTCCAACATGCCAGAACACTGTATGGCCTCAAAATTACTCTTGTTCTGATATGTTTTGATCCCAACAAAGGATCCATAAAAGAAGTTTGTGTTCTTGAGACACTCAGGTGTCTCAAGCAGAGGCAAACCCCATAGACAGTTCAGACAATTAAACCTTTCTGCTCAGTGTAAATATATGGCTCTGCTTCAGATAAGCATGTACTTTGCTTCTGGAATCACACCTACATTTGCAGATGAGTGCAAAATGTTATAAAACTGAACTGGCATTTCCTCACTGGTTGTACTATTTTTATTCATTTAGCACAGGTAGACAGGATCACAAAGATCACAAAATGCAAGGCAACTGAGAGCCAGCCTTTGTGCATTTTGCAGCAGAAGTCAGGCATCACTGATGTGAGTGGTGCAGTTTTGAACCTCGACAGGCTTATCCGTGCACTCCAGCCTTCCCTGAAACAGAGACTGTATTGGCACTTCCTAGCACGGGCCTGTGAACGCCCTTGACACTTGAGTCTCATGTACAGCTAGACTCTGGCAGGATGGGGGCAGCAGTGGGGAGATCATTTTGCACTTTGCACCTTCTCTCTTCTGCTGATAGAAAGCAACTTCTAAGAACTAACTGCTACTGAACAGAGTCTCAGACTCACCTCAGCTGGAGTCTAAGTGCCTGTGGTCCAAGCAGAGTGAGCAGCCTATAGGAAAAAGCAGAGTTGTTGCCCTGGGCTATGAGGGACAACACAATTACATTTTTCGCTCATTGAAGTCTACACCATGTGGCTACTTTCCCAAGCAGAGTGATTTATTAATAAGCTTCACCCCCAGGCTTTATCCTTTGCATAACAAAGGGCAGAGCAAAGAAGATATGCTTATACTGCAGTGAATACTTATATATGGAATACATATATGCAGTATTAGAATGAACCAAGACTTTAGGTATAGGTTCACAAAAAGATAGGCTTCTGAATAAGGTCTTACAACTAAATGGATTTCCCAAACCCCTCTTTTGTTGCCACCTTGTCTCAAAGGCAAAAAAAACAACTTTTATTAATGAAATTTTGACTAATGATCTGCCTTGGCCATGTGCCTCATTATCTCGGTATTGACAGGACGTGACAGGTACCTCCTACTCATGTCCTGTGGGAACCACAAAATAGGCATTCCTTTGCCTGTCTCACCTGCTGGGCTTGATGCAGTAGGTGTCCTCTGAGCATGCCTGGTGGATCAGATCCTACACGAAATGTACATAAGCAGATGCTGCTTTGTTACAAAACGTGTCTGCAGGAGGTAGTGGTGGGAGTAGTACTTTGAGTTAAGCAGTCATAAGACAGCGTGAATAAGTTGCTGGAGTGTGAGTGGGGGACAGGCTTGCTGACTCTCTACTTGTCATCCCAAATACTATACTTGACTCCCATTTCTGTCTCTCTCTCTCTCTCCACTCTTACACATTATAAGGTGATGGCATTACTACAGCAAGAAAGTGTCCTGGAAAAGCTTGGAACCTGTGACTTACTTGTCAGGGACAGGAGGTAGAGAGCAGACTGAATCCAGGTAGACAAGACCTGAGAGACTGCACGTAACCATGTTCTGCCACTCTCTGCCCCCCTTTAAATATGAAAAAACAAACAAACAAACAAACAAACAAACCAAAACCAAAAGCATTTGCTTTCGTTTTGAAGGAAAGAACTAATGTGCTTGTTCTCAGGCAATGAACACATATGCCAAATGGAAAAAAGTCCCTCCTGGTTGTACTAAGCAGTATTCCTAAAAATGTTGCCCTCAGGAAATTCTCTGAGCTGAAAAGAATCATAAACTTAGAGAGTATTGGGAGGAAATGTCATATATGCTTTCCATCCTCTCTTAATTATCTGTCTGGTAGATGACCTGGAATACTAGATGAACACTGGTGCTGAGCCCAGTTGCAGCTCTGGTATTCTTACATAATGTCACTGCAGAGCTGCTCAGGAAGGTGCTCAGCCTTTAAATGAATGTGGAAAATGCCTCTTCCTTTAAGCTGACCTTATTTTTGACTGAAAAAGTGTAATGTTAAGTAAACTGCTTACCAAAAAATTCTTAGGACATTAGTGCTGAAGTTCTTTCTACTTATTCTAACAGTATGAAATTTGTTTTTCTGAGAGTTGGCCTCTTACAACAGAGATAAAATGATGAGCTGGTTAGTATTAAATGTTAATTAGCAGCAATAACTCTTTTTTTTTTTTTTTTGTCTATGAAGCTAAAATCAGTAACTCAGGAGGACATTTAGGAAAAAATTACTTTTAAAGTATTCTTAAAACTAGGACCATCAAGAAGAGTTTAGGTTATTCCCTCTTCTTTGATATGGTACAACACGCTGCCTGCTAGCTCATTTGCTGTGTCCTCTTGCCCATAAATGTCTTCATCCTTTGACACAGGACAAATGAAGTCTGTGGAACACTTAAAGCTGAAAGTTGAAATACAGTTTTCTACAAATACGAACCATCCTATATGCTTAGTTACTAGCATCAGTCTTGTTTATTTACATCTAATGATTATGTGCAAATAAACCACCTTGCAACCAGATATTTAAGGGTCCTCATTGCACCTGGTTGTCTTAGGTGAGGTATATTTTAGTTACATTTGCAAACATGGAAGCAAATATTTTAGGGCTAGTAGCATGATTAAAGGGCTGGAGCACCTGTTGTATGCGGACAGGATGAGAGAACTGGGCCTGTTTATCCTGGAAAAGAGAAGACTGAGGGGAGACCTCATCAGTCTGCATAAATATATGAGGGGAGGGTGTCAAGCCTGTCTTTTTTCAGTTGTGCCCAGAGACAGGACAAGAGGCAATGGGCACAAACTGAAGCACAGGCGGTTCCGGTTGAATATGAGAGGGCACTTCTTTACTGTGAGGGTGAGAGAGCACTGAGACAGGCTGCCCAGAGAGATTGTGGAGTCTCCTTCTCTGGAGATATTCAAAACCCGCCTGGATGCCATCCTGCGCAATGTGCTCTAGGTGATCCTGCTAGGTAGGGGGGTTGGACTAGATGACCTTTAGATGTCACTTCCAACTTCTATTTTGTGATTCTGTGATTTTGCTAGAGTGGGCCAATTTGTCACTAGTTTGCACAGCAGTACAGTTGTGCAATTGTAAAAATATGCTAATAATGAGGATAGAGCTCATTTCTTTCAAAAAACGTTAGCTTCAAAGAGTTAGAAATTTTCTTCACCTTAGTGGTATGGTTCTGCAGGTGTGTACTGGTGGTTTTCATTTCATGCCATAACAGGCATTAACAAAAATACTTATTAACAAGTTAATTACATTACGATTCCATGTAATTTACAGATCTCAGAACTACTTCAGATCTGAACTAGGATTCAGAAACCCTTTGAAACATTAGTATTTGCAAAGACTAGATAGTCAACTTTAAATATGCACATGCTTTATTGGTACTCTGTTACAATGACCCAAGTAAAGTGTATTTTAGTAGTTGACCAAAAACACATTTCAGGAGTCACCTGCTGCCAATTTAATTGTCATGTACGTGTCATCTCCTTTCTTAAGAGAGAAGAAGTGAAACCATCTTTTTTTGCAGGTAATGCTTGCTAGACTGTTCTGGTCTGCTCTGACATTTGTCTAGTACTGTTGACAGTTTATTACACACTACACCAACACAAGGTTCGTGATTAACAGTTTGAAAGAAAGAAGTGGTTAAAGAAGTACTTCTTTTTGTGGCTGGAGCTTTAGCCCGTGACTGTAATGTTCAGCAGCGCCATAAGTTGGTAGCTAAAGTGCAATAAAATATGCTTAAGAATGTAATTTGCAGACAGAGAGAAAAAGGTTTGACTTTCATGCATGAAAACCCTCTTCATTGCTGCAACATCCAGTGCTAGATATTACAAAGCGTGAAAGTCAAATCTTGCTAAAATTTTCTACATCTTATAAGGTAAATAGTAATTAAGACAACAACCCCAGCCAGTTGATTTTGAAAAGGAGTAGGAAAAATATAGCTTCCCAACCAAAGAGGCAGTCCTGTGCTTTTGCTTGGAACAGTTAGTCATATTGTAGAGAGTTGGCCACAGTACAAGTCTTTACAACCTCCATCATACAAAGCAACAGAAATGGTCACAGGCGAGCAACTGGAGTCAGTGAGGTAAAGACTTATTTCACACATGACAAGAAAGATGACAGAAAAGCCATCTATATTGCTAGTATGAATTGTGGAAAACATTTTAACAACCTTAGCACAATTTTGCTTTGGAACTCTATCTAGAGACACCATCCATCAATAATGTCAGAGAAGTATGTCTT
Source organism: Anser cygnoides (assembly GCF_040182565.1). Classification (NCBI taxonomy): domain Eukaryota; kingdom Metazoa; phylum Chordata; class Aves; order Anseriformes; family Anatidae; genus Anser; species Anser cygnoides. The sequence goes on from NC_089876.1 coordinate 25,701,681, forward strand.
CTATACCACAGAAATGTCACATGAAAACTCACTCTTCCTCCCCTCGTCAGAAAGAAATATGGGAAAGCTTACTGGCCAATAACTGCACAAGTTTATAACAAAATGCAGTGTTATCTTCTGCACTGACAAATCAGACAATGCTGGTGCAAAGGCAAAAAAAATGTTTCTTTGGGATTGACCCTGGTAAGCTTTTTGGAATGCCACTGATTGCTAATATTTTAATGAATTTTAACAGTTGTGCAATATTGTTTAATAAAAATGTATTTCCCCATGCAACTCGTGCATGTACATCAGAAAGTGGACAGTTTCTAAACATGCATGCACAATTGCAGATTTTAAAAGAAAATGTGTTCTTTTCCTGCCCAGCTGCTCACATCCTGCTCTTGGTGTACTGCACCTAAATGCAAAGGACTCACCCTTCCCACACAGGCATCTGTGAAGCATTTCATTGGTATTCAAGTGCAGAATGCCACAAGAGACAGGAAACATTCTTCCCTGATTAAAGAAGGGAATAATGACTGATTTAACCATTATTGCTAGACTTCGTTCCAGCTATTGCAGATCTTAATCTGCATCTTGAGAACTTCCCTTTCCAGGTGTTGGCTGATGTTTTCAATCAGATTTCCAAATGTGTAATGGAGAAGTCAGTTGTTCTTCTAAATCCCACCATTGTCCAACAATATAACCATCTACTCAGTCCCTCCAAGTCCAAGCTTAAGCTCTCATGAAGATTTAAAAGAGATGGCAGCTCCTAAATTACCTGTTCAGAAAATAGATTCATTTAAACGTCTGTGAAATTTTGCTATGGTGGCTAAGATTTTTGCGACTGCCAGGTGGTCAGGCCTTTTGAAAATCTACTTGGTGCATGATGTTCTCATGGATCTTCATGTAAGAGACTGCAGAGTGGAAGGGCACTTTTACAGCTCAGGATTTGCATCTGGATACAAGAGACAGTCTATTTTTTTTTTTATTTTTTTTTGCCACTAACTGGGAGCAGCCTTGAAAGAAGCAGTTCCTTCCAACAGGTAGTTTTATCTCAGCCTCTCTTGCAGCTCTCTATTAAAGTCACAACAGAAAAGGGAAAGAATTGACAAAGAAGAAAAGATGTCAAGTGAACTTTCTGACCATTCTTTCATCCTGTATCAATTATCATATTAGTAGAAAATTATGCAAAAAGCAGAAATGTAATCAGTACGGAGTTTCAACATTGCTTGAAGACGTGATACGATATTAGAATAAATGTTTTTACCATTTTTTATTTTAAATTTTATTTTATTTTTAGGGGATTAAATAATATCTATGCAAAGGAGACAGGGAAATGTTGCTCCAAAAGAAAAGCAGATAGCTAACTTAAATCACCCCAGCATCTCCATTTCTATTCATATTCTTTGACCACAACACATTTAACTACATGACATGATATAGATTATATCCCTATTATAAGTACATTATTATAGGAAAATACAATTGTAAGAATAAAAATGTATGTTTTATTTTAAAACTATACATCTCTGGACCAAATCCTGATTTTGACTAGAGCATAAAGCTGCTTAAGCTGTCCCTGCTAAAAAATTTTCACCAACTACAGATGTGATATATACAGAACACCTACATTGACAGCTATTTTGCCTAACAGGTTGGGGTATTCATTTGAAGCATACAACCTGTAATATTCTGATTTTCAGACATTTTATCTATTTAGTTAAAAAAAAAAAGACAAAAAAAGCCTACAACTTATTTTTTTTTTGTCCAACAAGAAACCTATAACTGTGCTGCACTGAGATATAATCTACTTTTCTCACACAGAAATGGTGGATGAGTCATCTGTACCTTTTTACATCAAAGCTAGGAATAACAGTAAGGGTTATTCCAGGGCAGAGCTAGTATATTTATGCTGTCTAGGAGTTGCATCCTTTTTGTCCGCATAAAAATCTCCATCTCTGCCTTTGGTTTTGGAATCCATTCAATAAGAAAAGGAATGAAGCACCTTACATGTGCAATGCATATGGCTCTTTAATTTAAAGAAACAAAGATTGAGTGTATAATGAGTAATTAACTACTCAGAGTTTGAAGATGAAAGTACCAAAGTTCTAGATATTATTAAGTAATGAAGATATAGCTGAGAGCATTGTTCCAATTATGTTAGGTAATTTAGCAGGGAAACACGATCCTTTATCTCTCAGTGCTAATACAGAACTAAGTAGTGCTATAACTTGAAGAGATTCCTGTTCATCACTTCCATGTATTGAGTGATAAGGCTCTCTGTTGTTGTGGAGCAAGGACCGAGTCAGCACTTCATCAGCATTTTGTCAAGCTAAGCATTGCTCAGCTTTGCTCTTTGTCTCATTCAGAGACTTGTGGAACATTCATTAGCGGAGGCAAAGTGCTTCATGGTCCTGGGGGAGAGAATGCTCACTGTGCACCTGAAGAATTATTTGCATTTTCTTTAACTGTGAAGTACAAATGACAACTCCAACTCATTACAGAATAGCCTGTTTTTATCTCAGCCCAGATGAGTAACATCTTCAGGTAGTATTTAAATTGTACAGAACAGTGGGAAAGAAAAAGGGAATCATTTTCCACATAAGTGGCAGAAGTTTGGAAATGAAAGCTATGCATGCCAGGAGGGTGCTGGTTTCCCAGTTTTGCTCAACACTTGTGAGTTTCAAGATGCCAGTGCAATGGCCAGTTGCCATTCACAGGAATACAGTAAAAAAATAAATAACTTTTGACAGAAAGCTTGTTATCTGCCAACCATAAAAACTCCAGGGTATATCCCAAATCAAAGTAATATGCATTCAATTTTTTCCTCTGATTTTCATAGAATAATTTAGGTTGGAAAAGACCCATAAGATCATCAAGTCCAGCCATGTTATTGCATAAGAAGGTAAATTGTGAAGAATGGATTACAATTTAGAATTTTCTCTACTGCTGCTACTTGCAGTTCAAAAGTGGCACCTTAATCCATTTATGCTATTGCATTCTTTAGCCGTTCTGAGTGAGCAGTAGTTCTGTTGTGTAAGACAGACTGACCCCAGAGTGTAATTGATCATAATTAAAGGTAAACTTTCAGCTGACATAAATCTAACTGATAAGAGCTTTCCTTGATATTGGTTTGTACTTATACAGTATCTTTAACACTAGAAAAATTAACTGTTTCAGCACTTGTGCAAATAAAAAAGTCATGGTCTATTGTGGTTTCCTGATTTTTTCTGATATACTCAAGGCAAGTCTTAGGAAAACAGAACCATTCACCACACAAAGCATAGCTTGGCCAAGAAGACAGAGGCATGTAATATCATGAGCAGGATCCCACCTGCTAAACAGTTTGTTCTGCAGTCAGCAGTGTGATGAATTACATTTGTAAGAAGCTCAACAGGCTAGAGTTCATTTTCATAGACCAGTAATGCCTTTTAATTAAACAAACTGTAACTGGCATTTGGGAACTGCTGGAAGAATCATTATGTGAGCAAACTGCACCTGGCTGTGTTTAAATGTAAAATGATTGTCAGAGATCCATGTATGCATTATTACACTATTATTAGCATCTATCAATCTCTCCAGCAGTGTAAGGTTACAAAGGGAATATTTTAGAAAGGATGAGTGAGGGACTGGTGAAAGACAGGAGAAAACAGAAAGAGTGATTATTTCTTCAAACAGAAATCAACCTGCCAAAATAGGAAGGGGTAGCAACCTTTTTTTTTTAAAAATTCATCTGACTACCAGAGAACAATAAACAGGGTTTTCCAAAGCTGTTGCCAAAAAGAAATGGGCTGGAGTAGACACAGTCATTTTCATGACAGCAATTTGCTGCTGATCAACACAACCCTGAAGTATGAAATGTTCCACTGGGGGAAGCAGCAGTGATTACAGACAGATGGGACCAGCATGCTCAAACCAGGACTCACTCAGAGCCATGCTGTTTGCTGACTTTTTCACATGATCTGTGCTCTCAAACAGCTTCATCTGTATCTGCCCACCCTCAGAAAGCCTTGCTCTGCTTCACTTCTGGCTAAGGCCATCCTTACTTATAGGATATTCTCAGATAGGACACAAGCTGTACAACGATCCTACATGGACAGACAACTCAATATTCAAATATCTTGAACAGTGTGATAAACATAAACAAGGATAAAAGCTGTTTTATTACTGAAGATAGGATTTGGGACCTAAATCTAAGATGCTGTTTAAGACAATTATTTTGTTTTGTTTTGTTAGTAATTCAGGGTGACATCATGGGAAGTGTAAATAAACCTTAGAATTACCACCAGCATTTGAATAATTAGCAGAACAAGATGCTTCTACTCATGACAGGTAATCATATTTGAAAAATCGTACTCATATTATTAGAAAGCAAGGCCCAAAGGAACCTTACAATGTGAACTGAGAGTAATATAACAGGCAAGAAAAATATTTAGCAATTTTAAATATTTTATGAACACAGCCAAGTATAAGCAACTCTAGATAAGTTTACCATTTCTGTTTGGGCAAGTGGTGAAACACTAAAGACTAGTCACCACTCTTTCAAGTTGACCTATATGCTCTCTTTTATTTCCAGCCCATCTTGTTGTTTTGACTAGAACCAGAAAATAAAAGGTTCAGAAAAAATAAGCACGTAAATTCAGAGTGTTTTTTAAACTTGAGAAAAAGTTCAATTTTATTGAAACTCCATTCTCATTTTAATCTGTATCTCCCTGTTCCCAGTGATAAGGAGATAATGGTGAGATAAACAGAGAACAAATGTTGAATAATAATTCTTTTCCATACTTGTAGGTATAACTTTTAATACGAAGTAGTATCCCATAAACGTTAAGAAAGTTAAAGGAAGTTAAATGGTATAATCTAGGTCAAATCTTCTTCTAAGAATAAAGACTAATTCTTAGATATCCAGGACTTGTAAATTGTTTAGAATTGCATAATTAATATTAACATTCTTTTCATGATCCATCTGTGATCCATTGTTTCAGTTCTCTGGTCTTCCACACTATTTACAGATGTATCTTTAGGTAGGCAGATGCTATGCAGCTCCGGTCATACATTTTTAATTTACGGATGGCAGCATTTCTCTAAGTGATATGCAGTAGACTTTTTTTTTTTTTCCCTCTCTTACATTAATTAATTTCTGTTTCCAAGGTGCTTTGGTAGCAATGATCTTCCAATTTGCCTGTTCTCCATTGTCTGTGACAGAAAATTGGTAGGATATGTTGCGAATCACCATTTCTATTTTCATACTTTGACTTCCCAATTTTCCAGATATTTAGAAATGTTTATATTTTTTGCATGTCAAGCGAATGTTGCATAAACTTTTATGCTGTTGTTCTGCCTCTCTTTGAAGTAATACAATCATAAACCATCACCAAGATAACTTAATACAGTGAAAGTTCATGCTAAAAGACTTCCAAATGGTCACATGATTCATGCAGAAAAATAACGTTATACAATTTTGTAGGCATTACAGCTGTATACAGGCATGTCACAACACAAGCTATGTCTTCCAGGAATAATGTTCTTCTTGCAAAAACAGGTGGTTTACAACTTCAAAATACCTATATTTTAGCCTCCTCTATGGTGAATTTTCTTCCTAACTTTGTTGTAACTAGAAAAAACTCTAGAATAATTTTCAACTAGGACTTCAGTCTGACAACAAGGGGATTTGAGGTTTTGGAAAATTTTTGCAGCTACTACATCTGAATTTTTCTGATATGTATTTATTTATTTATTTATTTATTTTAACTCTGCATTTCACTGGCACAGCCTACTTCTTAAGACATGCTATTTAAATTTAAGGAGCAGTTTTAATTATTATTTCTTTTATGCAATAACAACAATGCAAAATATATATGTATATGTATATATATGTTATGTATATCCAAGAAGCAAATCACAGAGCTTATATCTCCTGTAAGACTGTAACATAATTTTGTAGGAGTATAGATTTCAATTTCCTGATCCAGCAAATACATCAAAGAGAAGTTTTTTATAATGCCACTCAGATTGTTCAGCTGAAAGCCATTTATCAAACATAGCAGATAATCAAATGTTAGTAAAATTAGCTTATAACTCTTCTACCACTGCACCTGTAGAGAACAATTGTTTCCCTGGTTGTATGTAAGGTTACAGTGAACTACAATAAATCTTTCAACACAAAATAGGCACAGAAAGGAACATGGCATATCTCATTGCCAAAGAAAATTTATGGTTAGGACAGGTGTTGATGTCTGCATGATGTGTTCTATATAGGTTAATGCAGGTATTAAACATGTTCTTGTTAAACATACTCTAAAACATCTATTAGAATAAAAACATATTTCAGAAATTGTAGCATTTCCCCACTGAAATTTTGTTTTGCAGGAAGAAAAATCTCTTAGAAGTTAGTGCTCATTGTCTCAAAAGATCCACTTTGCAAATACTATATTTGTAAGTAAAATTATACCACCACTGTTCCTCTTGTATAGGAAATCTTGGTACTCTGAAATGATTGATCAGGAAAGGCAAGGTAAAGGAAGTTTAAAATAGGTGATTTAACTGAGAGCAGTTTTAAACTTTCTTTACTTTCACCTTCCCAAGCAGTTCATTTCAGAGATGACAACATTACAGTTACTGTGTTAACAAATCAAAGAACAAAACTGTACTATACGCTGGCACAGCTATTGAAAGTTGAGAAGCTATCAAGCTCTTAGTGCAGATGAAGATCAACATCAGAAAAAGCAAGTGTACCTTCCATTTGCTTTGAGGCCACTTTGCTCACCCAAAAAGCAAACACTGTATTTAGTAAAATAAATACACTGAGAAACTGTCATGGAGCTTCACCCAGGTGAAGTCACTTCATGGACGTGCACTGAAGAAAATAATGGTCCAAGGGTGGCAAAATCATTCTATAAGACTTGTTTCCAATCAAGTGATAAATATTTCTCCTTTTCATAACACATTCAAAATGCATTGCAGTTTTATTCAGTTTATAACGTGAATTTCTTTCACTTGGTGCAGAGCATTCTCTCCACCATGTCTCCTCATATTGAGATGAATCTTGGTTATCAGTTTGGACTGGCTAAAAAACTCCAAATGTTTTCATTTGACATCATTAGTCAAACAAATTGATATAAAATAATCATCCTAGAATAATGCTTTGTGTGGTTTATAATGACTGATATACTCAAAGAAACTAAAGTGATCAGACAACACTTAAACTCTGATTTTAAGTACTACTTAATTCTGGAGGCATTTGTCACTAGAGACTCATTTTGTAGGTGAGATCATAATAAGAGTGAAAGGTTTCAGGTATCTTTTTTTTGTGTAAGAGCCCATAGCACACTTTGTAAATGAAGAGAAAGTGTTTCTACACCTTGCTGAGACTTGGTTTGGATATTACCTGACTACTGACTTAAAATTGCAATAGAAGTTCTTGGCTATAAATAAACATTATTTTTGTATGGTGATAGTATTGGTTGATAACAATTTTCTGAAATTAAGTTCTGTGGATACTGCTGTATCTTAACAGATAGTGTTGTAACTTAACAGAACTGCATTGTCTGGGATTAAGTGCCAGATGTTTCCACTGAGGATGCAGTGGACTTCCTTTGTACTAGCAGTGGAAGTTTCAAAATTATTAGCAGTCTAACATCAGTACAGGCCAACTGTAACAAGATTACTTGTGGGACAATTTGTCTAGCTCTAATACTTTATTGTTACTTGTCTTGTGCATCCTAACACTGTATTTTTCTTGGTGTCTTTATTGTGTTGATGAGTGGAGAAGAAGATGCTAGCAAACTGAATCACAGACATCTCTTTAACAGCTTATATATATACATATATATTTAATTATTGAAAAAGAATGAAGTAAAATCATTTAATAAATGTCCTTTTTTTTTTTTTTTTTTTTTTACAATGTTTACTACATTAACTGAGAATGATTTTAACTACGTTTTAAGGACTGTATGATAGCATTTTTCAAATTAACAATAGCAATTATATTTCATTTATGACCAACATTTTGGCAATTTCTTAATATCTGTAGCTTTTAGGACTATATTTTGGTCATTATTATTACTTGGAGTAATAATTTCTTCTATTATTTTTGAAGAATAAATGAAATTGCCTGCTCAAAAAAAAAAAAAAGGGAATATGACAGATGTTTTTTGAGGTGTGATTTGATCCTCTAAATGCTTAGATTTCCTTATATGTCATCAGCTATTAAATAAATGACTGTGCTGAATATAGAGCATAAGATACTCTGTGGATAAATGGTACCTTAAAATTTCTTTCAAGTCACTGTCTTTCCTCTGGAAAGAAAAAGAAAGATGAGATCTACCAGGCTGATGAGATCTGTAAGGTACAGAAGATAGAAACACTTATCTAGTGTAAACAGCTAAACTATTACCTGTCCTAACCCATCCCATACCTCAGACTACCTAAAAGTAGATGTTACAAGACAATCTAGGTACAATTTGTCTGTCTTCAGGCCTCTTTCACCAAAACCAAGAACATTTCAAAGCACTTCATGATGTTAGATTATCGTTGGACACCGCTACTGGAGAACCTTTTTCAAACAACTTCTAGTGCCTTGTGTAAACTACTGAGGGCAAAACTATTTTTGGCTTCTTTTGCTTCTTCCCTTTCAATGTTTGTGGACATTGAAACTGCAACAATGAAATCCTTCTCTCTTCTTGCAAAACCATTCAACATTTCCAAGCGAGACTTCCCAGAAACTCTCTCCCTTTTCCTCTGGAAGGATTTCTTGGAGATGTCAACTTGGTAAGCATGAAGAGAGAGAAATAAAGAGTGAGTGAGCAAAAGCGGAAAACAAGCATTATGTCGCAGTGTGGTTTCTTCCAGGGAGAATTTCAGGATAGATTAGAATTACTTACAGGAATTAATTTTTGCTTCTGATTTTCAAAGGCCTCATTTATTCTTATCATATGCAAAAAGAAATAAATACACTAATAAGAAAATACTGATAGGCATCCCAAAGCATGCTAAATAACATCCAATTAGGCATGGACAGATACTGCTCTTTTTTTTTTTTTTATTTCCTACAAATTTGAACACTCTATTAAATTTTGCACCGGCTGACTTCCTTAAGTAAATCAAATAACTTTTATTTGTATTTATTTTTATTTTTTTAACCCAGAGTCAGTGCAATGCTGGTAGCAGGCAGCTTTGGCTTTAGAAAGTACATGCAAGCAGAGGCATCAGGGTCTAGCAGAAATCACAAACCTGAGGGAGATAACTTGTTCTCTTAGTTGGAGTAGGGTCACCTGAGAGCAGGCTGTATGAGTGCGTTCTGGAAGAACGGTAACAGGAACTACTGGGAGGTGAGCTCAAATGTAGTCTTTGTACTTCATGAACCCTTCATGAACCCTTCATGAACCCTTCATGAACTTCATGAATAGCTGAAGCATTACAAAGAGCTGGGAGAAGCAGGGTTGCACCCTGTACTCCATTGCTATGTTATCGCAACTATTTTTTCTGGTTTGAAGTGAAAACTCTTTGACACCTCCTGCACAGCAGTCTGTGCTGGAGGGTATGTGGGAAATCCTACAGGGCCAGAAAAAATGCTATGTTATGTTGTGTTATTTGAGGAACAGAAAGGGTCACAACGCACATATACACGGTGTGAGAGGTTGGACAGGCCTCCTTTTGTTTTCCGAGTACTCAGTCAACTGACTTGAATGCTGAGAATAATGTTATAAGCTATTTTTGTTTTCCATAAAATGGCTTGGGATTCTTTTGGAAGAAAAGAACTATATAAAAATCACATGTAACATTATTACTACTTCTGTTATTTTCATCTGATATTCCCAACATTGATATATGATCTGAGAAGTAAAAATGAAGTATAGACATATATAAAGAAACTATACATATGCCTTAAGCATAATGAAATCCTATATCTATTTTATATTGCTGTTGATGAGCAATTTTGAAGATGCCAGCTTTAGGGAAGTAAAAATCTGCTGTTTTACAATCTGCACTATATGGTGGATGTACAGGTAAGAGAGACAAGAATTGCCCAGGAGCTAGAAGATCAAACAATTCAGTTTCCTGCTGGATCTCAGCCTTTCTCTGTAACTGTGACAAGCTCCTCAGAATTAACTAGCCCTATGAAACTGAAACAGAAAAAAATTAGAAGCTTCCTGTGTTGGAACATTCAATCAAGCAGAAGAACAGATTCTTCTGTACCGCTTTTGGAAATGGGTATATTCCTAGGGCTGCTGTTTGTGGAGGAAGAGAGTGCCAGAAAGTAGGCAGATAAGAGGCACACAAGTACTTGTGCTGTTTTGAAATCTGAAAAAAACAGTGGCTGAACCACTTTCTTGAACACAACGGAACTACTGTCTGTGTTTGAGACTGTTCCAGTCTCTCTGTCTACCTAGTGTAGGGGTTCAGCTCTTGATGCTCTCATTTGTAAATTGGTATCGATACATCTTACCAGCTTACTGATGGTAAGCTTACAGTATGATAACTGGTGATACAATTTCACTGTCACAATGACGGGGTCACAGACTCCAAGTCCTACAGTTATGGTCCCTGTAAATACCAAACTGGATAAGGAAAAGTGTAGTGTTATCAAAGTGATACTTTTAAGAGGAGGTCAGGACATGGTTTGACTCGAGTATATGACCTGCTATGTTGCAGAAAATTAGTCTTTATTTTACAGTGCACTACTAAAATGCACAGGTTCTTGTATTTAATAAAATTCAAGTTCTGAATTTTCCCAAATGTTGACATAGTGCCAGGTCCTTGAAGACAATGTAAACAGAACTAACAGCCTTAACGTAGTAGAGCACTTTAGAGAGTGCTTAAATTAAAAAATAAGTGAACACTGTGCTTTTGCTGCGTGAGCCTTTGGGGAGTTTGAACTACGAACAGTGAAATGGAACAGAATGTGATTTTGTACTGAGACTGCACACCATGGCTGTTTGCAATTCCTTCGGTATGCGTAAACAGACCTTACCTGCCAAGGAAAAATATGTTACTTTGGAACATGAGTTCCATTCATTGCAAGAGGTCTTCTGGCCTGGGAGTCAATGCTTTCTGAAAAATGCCATTAAATCTTTAATTTGAAATAGACAACCTATAATGACAGACCAAAGGGACTAGTTCACAACTCTATTAGCACTGTATAATGCTGTAGAGTTTTCGCTAGACCACAGACCTTCAGTCTCCAGCCATCTCTTTCAAAGAGTGTTACACATTTTCATCTAAAGAGTGTCTTGGTGTCTTTCATTAAATACTATGCATTTTGGAAAACATGTATGTTCTGAGGAAATGTCATGTAAAAAAATAAAAACATTTTGGTGATTGTTTTTTAGGTTAACTTTTCAGAAAGAATACATTTGTTTTAGTACACATTTAGTATGGATTTTGGAAGCCTTTTAAAAGTCAAAAGACAGTACAAACTTTTCAGTCTTGCAGAAATTAAATGTTTATTTAATTTTTTTTTTCTGCAGAATTTCTTCAACAGTCAGTCATAGCTGCCTTCCCTTCTGAGTGTAAAATAAAAATAAAAATTCAAAACAAATCATAATTAGAAAACTACTGTTAGACCTCAACTCTTCTTGCCAATTATTGATATTGATTCAAGCCCTAAGTTATGCAATACCAGTTTTGAATTGAACGGCTTAATTTAAAACTTGTAGATATGCAAACATGTATGAATATATATATATGTGCACATGCATTCATGCATACATATATCTATATATACATCTTTTTTCTTGCGCAACATTTTCTTTAGATCATGAATGTTGCATTTACTCACTGAAGCATCTCTTGGTGCAGGGTTTGTAATGCACTTTAGACTCCTTCTTCAGCCGACTTAGTGGATAGGAGATACTTTGCTGGTCTGATAGTATCTAATTGCAAAGCCAAGAGGTGCATATTTCAGTAGAACACTGAGATGTTGAAAGATGATATTCTGAGACAGAGAAGGGCATATCAGCCATTGATTTAGGTCAATGAAGCAATTCACTATTGCATGAATAAGATTAGTTGAATGTTATACCTGAACATAGTAAAAACCTTCTAAAATCTCTTATGTGATAAAAGCTGGCATTAAAATTTGGGCTTTTACTTTTGGCAAAGTATTATACAAGCTCAATAATCTTAGCAGAAAAAGATTCTGTTTTTACTAAAAGATTTCTGTTTTTACTAAAATAGAGTTGCTTATATAAAGTAAAATATAGAGCTGGTTTTTCATTGCTTGTTTGTTTTTTTTTTTTGTTTGTTTGTTTGTTATTGGAAACAAGTACTTTAAAAGTGCAAATTTGCAGGTGACACCACCATTGAAATAAATTATATATGAGTATGAATATAAATAGATATTCTTTTCACACCAATGAGATTAAAACATGCATTCATACTTCTGTCCAGAGGGAAGATTAGAAAAAAACCCAAACATCTGATGACTTTCAAAGTGTTGCTGTCACAGTTTTCCTTTGCAAGCAAATAAAAATGAAGCTAACAACATGGATATTCCTCTCCCTGCTAGGCTTGTCTATTTACTTGCTTGCAGACATGATCATATACAAAGGCTTTCAGAAAAAAAAAAAAATTACAACTGCTTTATGAATAACCCCAAGGTGCACCACTGGTCCTTACACAAGTAGAAAAACGTCAGCTTGGACCACTTCCTCTGCTCTGAATTTGGCCAGATCCCAACTGTGCTGCAAAAATATCCATGATACGAGTTTTGGTCCAAAGAACCTCTCAAAGTCAGCAAGGCAGACATAAAAATGTCATAAAAGATATTAAAATCTATAGCCTTGGGAAAGCAATTCACGACAAATATGCTGAAGAAACAATCTAGTATTATTATTCCATAATTCATTTTATAAATTTCCCTCACAAATAGGATTGTGAGTGTTATCTACGCAGACTGGAGGATTGGTTAGGGTCAGCATAGATACGCAATTAGCAGAGGAACACGGACTTTTTTGCTGCTACTTCAGTTGCAATGGGATTTTGAAGCTAGGATTAAGATACATTGGGGCAGATCTGAGCCCAGAGACATCTACGGGAGTTTTACAGTGTATGAATTTAAACAGCTTTCAGAAGTACCATGGAAACGCCTGGCTGTTACACAATATTTTCAGAGCTACTGAGAAGTCTGTTATTATTGTTGTGGCAGCTGTTGTACGGAAAAGGTAAATTCTCAAATACACTTTCATGATATTTGTGCAGCTCCAGCAATATGCCTTGCTTAAAAAAAAAGGCAAAAAACAAAACAAAAAACAAAACAAAACGAAAAAACAACAAAGTGTTGAAACAACTTGGAGATTTGTATATTTGTCCATTCCATAATATATTTGCTGTTGTGTACTTTCATTAGCTAACAGGATTTCTTTTTTAAAAAAAACTTCAGAATGTCATATATTAGTGACCTTGTCTTTGTTTTATTGTTTACTACATTTTGTCTCACTGTCTGTCTTTTATATCATATTTCTTGCATTATGATCTCTAGTTTGTACTGCTCTAAATTTGTTGGTACCCCACAATTTGTTTTTTGCTTTATTATCTCTTTTTGGTTATTTCTGTCTTTTCATCTCTTTTTCAGTCTCCTTCATCCCTTCTTTTTGCTCTGTCTTTTGTTTTGAGAAAAAAAAATAAAAAAAGAGAAGAAAAGAGAAAAAATAAAAAAGAGAAAAAAAAGAGAGAATTAAAAAGAGGAAAAAAAAAAAAGGCAGCTGTTCCTGAATCACTGAGTGGCATCTGTGTCATGAAGTCATGTAGGTTATGCTGCTGCTGTTGCTGTCTACTAGCTGGTCCAAGCAAAATTTAAGCTGTTCAGACTGACGCAATAAAATATCCAGTGCCTTTGGATGCTTCTTTGGATGTTGGTAGCACGATGCTATTAACTTGTGAGCTGTAAATGATGCAGAGCATTGAAGCTAAAGCAAGTTTATTTCCCTCTGCAGCCTTAAATCACTTCCTTGACAGTCTTTCACTATGGACAACTTCTTTGAAACACACCTTGGCCCATGTGCAAGAGACTTTCTGAATCTGACACAAAAAGTTGCTGCCTCTGGCCAAATGATTTTCTTAAACTTCAGGTTTCAATGAGAATCCCAGTTAAGTACAAGAAAATGGTCAATGTAAGTCACTCCAAATCTTTTGGTTTGTACATTTTTCGAACTTCCACAACCTAAGCAAAGTTTTGTCATGCCCATTAACCCGAGAATTACCTTCTCTTTATCTTCAGCTAAAATTTTCTATGCAAGTATGAGTCATACAAGACGATTTTAATTTGAAGTTTGTTACATTAAATTGTAAATATTCATTTTCAAAAATGTCTTTCTATTCATTTGCTTACATTGCTTGCCATTTATTATGTTTTTTCAACAGTTCCAGCCTAGGAAGGAAAAGCAGAGTGTTCAAACATTATTCTGCTGATTTATTTCAAAAGCATAGCAGAGTGTTCAAACATTATTCTGCTGATTTATTTCAAAAGCATATTCTAGCAACTAAACATTACAGGCTGTAGTTGGTGAATTGGATAGAAAAATAGGAATTAACATAGATTTTCATTAAGGAAAAACAAAAACAAATAAACACATGTAAATCTCTCTAATTATCTTTTTTTTTTTTTTTTTTTTTTTTTTTAATTACCAGTGTGGTTCAGGACAGGTGACAGGAAGGATTTTCTCTGGTATGATAAAGTCCTGGCAAGGATAAATTATGTGCGTCTTTAGCACAGAAAACAAGGCATTTAATAAAATTTCCCTAAAGAATTATTTAATCAATGCCCTTGATATTTCTTTGCAGAGCAAACAAGAGGTTTTCTTCACTGTCACAACAGGGAAAAAATAAAGGAATAAGCGTAAAAGTGACTCTGTGTACACACCTTCCACTTGATATCTTTCCAGATTACTTTACAACTTTCCATTTTTCCATGTCTTCAGCTGCTTATTTGTATGCTACAGGGACACCACAGCCCTGATGCTTCAGTAGATAATGACTGTCTGTATCTCTCCTGCCAGCCCCTGCTGTCTGGGAACAAACAGCATTAAAGATTAGAGCTATGAAGCAACACGAATTTCCATCCTGTTGAATGGTTTTCCACTTCAAAATTTATTTTTACTCCAAAGAGGAGAAAACAATGAGTATGTGAAATTATCTTGTGAAAGAATATTTTAAGACCTCCTCTTGGTTACTTCTGCAAAGGATAAACTCATCTTCCTTCCATGCACAGTTACTACAATATTTGTCAGTGTCTATGTAGATTACTTGCCTTTTAAGCAGAGGACAAGCTAATCCTTTCACTTGGGATGTGTGAATAATATTCTGGAGAAGAGTCAATTTGCAGTAGAGATATAACAGATTTTCAGCCCAGAAAAAAAGACCAGAGAAAAGTAGCTCTCTTTTTGTAACATTATTTATATATATATATATTTTTTTTCCCCTAAAATGAAAGTTCTGAATTCTATTCAAAGAGAAATAAATACTGATGTATGACAACATGCTTCTTTCCTAGGATGGGAGATGGAAAATAGGTAAATTACATATATCTGCAATTAAACTTCCCGCAATCTGTAAGTGATCTGTAAAACTCACATGTTCTTCTGAGAATTCTTTGCTGTACATTGAACCATGTAGACATCTTTTTAAATAGAATATGTTTTTAAAGAGGCATTTTTCTTCAATTTAAATAGTAAGATAAATAATGACCTCATTATTTGACAAAATCTCCAATGGCTTCTACCCGGTTTTGTCTTTATGATTATTACATGACATAGTTCAAAAGTATCCATACACCCATCAAGCTTTGCTTTGCATAGATTGGTACAGTGCATTATAGGTATATTTACTTATTATTTTCTGACTTGTGGTTTTACTCCTGGAATAGCACTGAAATAATGAAATTTCCTTTGCAATATACTATAGATAACTCAAAAACCTTGGAAATGTCTTACTAACTTTTAGAAAAGCAAGGATTTTAGCTCTTTATTGGTACAGAGTGTCTTTGATTAGAGCAAAGATTCTCAGGCTTTTTTAAAATGTACTATTCTCTCTTGGACAAAATAACCCCTGTAGTATTTACACTCCATATTTTTCTTCATCATAGTAATGAAATATGAGGTATAAACTTATACCTATGAAGAATTGGCCTGCATTGTAACTTATTATAGCCAATGGAACTGTGTCCCCTAACTGCAGTGGGCTTTGATTTGGAGACTGAATACACACAAAATGTACTTTTTAATGTTGGCTGGATTTTAGAATAATTTAACTTGGGTCCCCACTAAAAAATTAGTGATAAATCTGTCCCCTCTCCAATCATGATCTAGCTCAGCATGGAGATAAAATATTCTATGTCAGTGTTGGTTCATGGATGTGATAGAGCTTTTAGCTTTAGCTCTTGTCCTTGCTGAAAGGAGGCTGTTAACACCCTAGCTATCAAGTCTGGACTTCATCTGGATACTACCAGACTGTGTTTGTATAAACAAACAGGAGTCACTGTTGTAACAGAATCAGGCAGTTTTAAAAACAGTGGGGAGCCCTGCATTCAAGTTTCTGTTGTTTCTTTGAAGAATTTGTGCTTTTGCAAATGAAATGGGTTTAACCCAAAGCATTGTGTCTTACAGCTTGGGGAAGGTTGGTGAATCTGTGTCCAGTACAACAACAAAAGAGTAATGACTTATTCAAATTTGGAAGCCCACCAGTTCTAAAATATGTCTGTTTCTTGAAAATGTTGTGCTTGATTAACTATCTCCAAAGCTTTCCAAAAGAAGTAAAGTTGCACCTGACTTTGATAAGCAATTTAAATTGCCTTAAGGTGGTGATTACAAACACTTAGTTCCTCACACTCCATCTTTACATCTCAAAAAAGTACAGAAAAGATTGTGTTTCTCTTTTTTGCTTAAACAATATTTTTAATGAAATTGTTCAATATTTGGATGTTATTACAGCAGCCAGAAAAAAATAAATTGTTAACACTTCATATACTGCAATTGGAACTTATTTTTTTTCTTTTCCAGGTGTCATCAGTGCCAGAATTTGGCCGTATAATAATTTATACAACCAGTCTTCGTGTGGTGAGAACCACCTTTGAAAGATGTGAACTGGTTAGAAAGATCTTTCAAAACCACAGAGTTAAATTTGAAGAAAAAAATATTGCTCTCAACAGTGACTATGGAAAAGAACTAGATGAGAGATGCAGGAGGGTGTGTGAAGTTCCCTCCCTCCCTGTTGTGTTTATTGATGGCCATTACCTTGGGGTAAGTAAAACATGAGACTATGAAGTCTGTAAGAACAGAAGAAAGTTATGTTTTTATGAAATTGTCTGCAATGTTGGAGTGATGGGAACAAAGACAGAGGCCCCTTTGTGGGATGTGTTGTACCCATCCACACTGGTAGGTTTGATGTAAAGACACAACAGAGCTGGGGAGAGGCTTTCAGGAGGGGAGTAAGATGAAGTAATGCAATCTAAGTGATGCTGTGTTTCTAAGAAAAGAGTTCATCTTTGTAGTTAAAACCACGGAAATCTAGAGAAATAGATTTTTTTTTTCCTCATGAAAACCTGTGTATATTATTGACCCAGGAAAATTAACACAGAAAACTTACCTGTCATTTAGTAATAACTCTGTTGAATATGAGAATGTCTAACAGCTTGGGGCTTAAGAGCTTAAACATGCACTGAATTTTATATAACATAGTCTGTATCAGGCAACTATAATCAATGGAACATTGTTTTAGGTACAGAATGGTTAATACTTAAAATCTAGCAATAAAAACAGCCTAACTCTGCTCGGTTGTGAGACATAACTCCAAGTAGAAAACTATAACTGAAATTTGTACGTTGGTACTCTGTGTCTAAAACTGCACCTTTGTATTAGGGATAACCTGTTCTTTAGAAATGTTTCTTTCATAAACTGAAAAATCAGAGTTTAAAAGCAAAAAAATCTGGAAAGCAACCAACAAAATAGGTTGGGAGCTCAGAAAAGGTATTTGTCTCAAGTGGTGAAGAACTAGCAATTAACACCAACCGCGAGATCATGATTTGTGGAGGCAAACTGTATTTAAACACAGCAGGGTTATTTTGTTGGTATTGCCTAATGCTTTCATTTTTATAAAAGATTTAAGTAATGGAATAAAATGCAATCAAAAAACAGCATACAATTGGTGCTGGGGCTGCAAAAATGCTCAAGCACGCATTCTTCCCTTCCTTTCGTGGCACTGGCAGGATTCTGCCAAACTCTTAATGCTATGCTTAAGGCTGGTTTCTCTGAGCAGTCCACTTCACCAGACAACACTAGTACTTGCAAAATGGACCATGCACAGGGTATTAGCAGACAGAGAAATTTAGTTCACATTAGAGACTGCTTTTATCAAATCCCTGAGACAGAGAGCTCTCCAACCAGCCAGCAACAGAAGTCCTTCTTAGAAGAAAAGCTTAAAATTCACCAGGATTCAGACTAAGATTTTCTTACCTAACTGTCATATTAAAAATAATAATAATAAAAAAACACAACACAATGAGTTATGACCAAGTCCAAGAAAATCTCACTGTGATCAATTTGTCAAAACAAATCAGGTAAAATACTGAAATATATCGAATAAATTATTTGCTAAGCTCTAGCTGATGCCCAATTATAGTCACTTTGGTGTGATGGATGGCCCATTAATTCACTGCCGCTTTTTTTTTAGAAGATCATGGGAAACTTGTCTTTAACAGATGAGCAACAGTGTAACAAGCAATACAATTTTATTAAAACTATTTAATTATTTTATGAGATATTTAACAGACATATAGAAAGGAAGGAAAGTGAATTAGGAAGCTAGATAAATGTGGGAGAGATATCAAACTGTCAAACTACCTGCTGACACCAGTGGGTAAAAAGAAGTAAGAATTTAGTGTTCTGGTCTACATACATTTATTACAGCATGGAAACTCCATTCATATTATTTAAGACAAGAAAAAGTACCTGTTGATCTGGTAAAAAACAAAATAGGCCAAAATCAAATCACTGAGGAAGAGCAATAAGTTGGAGGGTAGTTTGCATATCAGGAAGGTTACAAAAGTTTTACCAGTCTTTCAGGATCTGGCCATGAAGCAATCACTCCCCAGCTATTTCAATGCCTCGTGGATGTGACACCTTAAGAAGACAACTTGTCAGGGACTCACAGGGCAGCAGGTTGGCTGCCTCCTGCACTGGGCTTGTGTTTCAGCAAAATGTGATTGAGAACTCACATGGAATTTGGTCTCATTGGTAACAGTGGACATTTCTGTAATAGCTTTTATGATAATTATATTCTGATATGCAAATGTAAAACAGAAATCCAGAAGCCTGGTGTGTCAGTAAATTAATGACGCAATATTTTGTCTCTCTCTTGCTCTCTCTCTCTTTTTAATTTTGAATATTTATTTCCTGGCAAATCCCTCCCTAAAGGAGATTGCATGAAGCAATACAAAAGAGAATCTATATTGAGCCAGGCACCTTTCAATGAGTCATAGGATAAAAAAACACCCTAATTAAAATATGAAGAGTTTTGAAAAGGGACAAGATTATTTTTAATGAGATAAATGTAACAAAAGCACCAGAACACAGCATATGTGCATGTGACATAGCACACGGTATTTGAGCTGCTCAGAAATCCTGACAGGGTTGCTAGAGTACTGCAAGCTGTGTGGATAAATCTTCACAATACTGTGGAATTTATCATTGCCTACACAGGGGGAATGAGACAAATCAGCTACTTGGGCAGAAGCAATAGAAAAATCATATTTAGTCCCTGTCAAGTAAAGTCCTGTGTGCTGCAGTACAGAAGGTTTTTTAATCTTCTCATTTCTTTCAGGATTGAATCACTGTATTTTTTGACACATGCTGTCTAAATATCAGTCTTTCAGGAAATTGCAGGTTCTTTCTGCAACATGCTCCTTACCATCTCATTCACCCCCCCCCCCCCCCCCCCCCCCCCCCCCCCCCAATTTCACCTGAGGCTGTCTCCATCTCTCCATCTGAAATGGAATTATGCCATCTGCTGGGGCACCAAAGCAGAATATAAAATAATTTCCAGAAAGCAGAAAGCAGAATGCAATGCAGGAAAAAAAAAAAAAAAAAAAAAAAAAAAGAGAGCATTCTCTTACTCATACAAAGGAATCCAGGATGGCTAGAGTTTTATGTTATGTAAAAGCCCACCTTACTGGAAAAGGGATGCACATTAAAAAGACAGAGCCATCCCTAATATACATATTAGCTCATTATAGATATTAATACATAATGCATTATATTTTAAAAATACATTTGTTTATTTTTCACTTTAAGCATATGACTAAATGCCAGTATTCAGCTGCCTTTCACAGAATCACAGAATGGCTGAGGATTGAAGGGACCTCTGAAGATCCTCTAGTCCAACCCCCCTGCCGAGCAGGATCACCTAGAGCACATTGCACAGGATGGAATCCAGGCGGGTTTTGAATATCTCCAGAGAAGCAGCCTCCACAACCTCCCTGGGCAACCTGTCCCAGTGCTCTGTCACCCTCACAGTAAAGAAGTAAAGAAGAAATATTCAGTTGGAACCTCCTGTGCTTCAGTCTGTGCCCACTGCCTCTTGCCCTGTCACTGGGCAAAACTGAGAAGAGACTGGATCCATCCCCTTGACACCCTCCCCTCATATATATATGCAGATTGATGAGGTCTCCCCTCAGTCTTCTCTTTTCCAGGCTAAACAGGCCCAGTTCTCTCATCCTGTCCTTGTACGACAGGTGCTCCAGTCCCCTAATCATCTTCATAGCCCTCCTCTGGACTCACTCCAGTAGTTCCATGTCCCTCTGGTACTGAGGAGCCCAGAACTGGACACAATACTCCAGGTGTGGCCTCATAAGGGCTGAGTAGAGGGGGAGGATCACCTGCCTTGACCTGCTGGCAACACTTTTCCTAATGCACCCCAGGATCCTGTTGTCCTTCTTGTCCACAAGGGCACACTGCTGGCTCATGGTCAGGCTGCTGTCCCCCAGGAATCCCAGGTCCCTCTCTGCAGAGCTGCACTCCAGCAAGCCAGCTCCCAGCCTGTACTGGTGCTTGGGGTTATTCCTCCCTAGGTGCAAGACCCTATACTTGCCCTTGTTGAACTTCGTGAGGTTCCTCTTGGCCCAGCCCTGCAGCCTGTCCAGGTCCCTCTGAATGGCAGCACAGCCCTCTGGGGTATCAGCCATTCCTCCTTTCAAACTTACTCAAAACGTTTTCAAATATGTACATTTATTTTTTTCATGAAGAAACAACTTCCTACTTAGTCTTCCCATCTGTAATGAATCTACAATGGCTTGAGTTTTACAGTCAAAATATTTTGACTCGTTGGTTATGACCATTTACTAAGAATGATAAAGCTATTTTTGTAATTAACTTTAGAAAATACCTGTGTAAAGTATATTTCTTTATGAAAATATTAGCAGTTTCCCTTTTGCCTTTTTCCAGTGGTCATTTATGATTAGTAGCTCTCAATTGCCTCATTGTTTTGCTAGAGTAAACACATTTTCCTAACTTTCACTTGATGGGGTAGATATGAATGGCTCTGTGGCAATAAAGCTATGATATAATTATTGCATTCACTCATCTGCTTCCTCTGTTTTGCAGTTTAACGTTTCAGGAACAGCAGGGTTTAATTGCATGCCCTCTTAATACAAAATCTGATAGCTCTTTGCATATCAAATCTAACTTTTCTTAAGCTACAGTCACACTTTTCTCAGTTTATTGGCAGATTTCCAGGTGTTTAATCAAATTCCATACATGTCCACAACAGATACTTGGGTTTGTCTATTTCCTGCAAACCCAATTCTCTCACATGGTGGTCAAGGTTGGTTTTCCAGCCCACTCTCATTTAACATTTCAGTGCTGTGTTATTTTTTTTCTGAATGTAGGGAATGATGCAAAAGAGAGGCTGCTTCCCCAAATCAGCAGGCAGTCTAGTACAGCCAAATGCAGAACATTTGCATACAAATGCATACATCTACGTGCATTTCTTGATGAGGAATTACATCACAAAAATGGTAACAGGTTACATTTATGATGGATTATCAACAAGCTGGTTCGATAACAAGACAGAGCTGGAGCAGTAGGAAATTTACTGGGCTTGTCCTAGTTCTGCAGATAGTGGGACCGTGCCTGAAATATGATGCTAATTACTAAATATCTCAAGGGAAAATTGGGAAATATTTTGAAGCAAAAAAATAGTTTAGAAAACCTGTTGAATTATTTAGCAAAGTCTGTAGCATTTGATTTTCAAAAGAAATCTTCTCCTGCACCATGGCTGTGAGATATTTAAGAGCTATTAAGCTATTTAAGCTGGCAGATAAAGCATTAACAGGCTGGTGCTTCAAACCTTTACCTGGTTAACAAAATGTTTGTTTGAAGGGACAGATTCTTAACTGTTTCACACCCCTTTGTGGGTAATTGTGGACTGAGCACAATCTAAGAATAAAAAGAAAGGTGTCACTTTCTGGTCAGAAAGCAACTATTGGAAATATTTAACAGGTGCTTTCATTACTCTATTAATTGCAGGCACTGAGAATTAAGATTCACAGATCCAAAGGGTAGATTAACATCTGCAAAGTATCTTTTATTCAAATTTCACTTGAGGCAGACATTAATCACAGAAGACATACTGAAACACTTAAAAATGTTGATAGACATTTAGAACTTTGGTTTTTAATTTTAAAGCTATAATAATAAGACTTTCCACTTTGGAAATAACACAGCTAGCTGATGAATGTCTCATCTGAAATATAAATCCTTTGAAATATCAATCTGTAATGGGAAACCTGTCAGATTTTTAATTACAGGGCTGCAAAAGCCAGTCAGCATTACAGTACAGTACCATTGTATAACAGAGCAGAAGTCACAGGCATGCTTTTTGCCAGCTGTTGCCACGGAGAACAGATCCCTGTCTAAATGAGGGCAAATCAGGGTTTGTCCAGATTACGGAATTTGCAGTGCCACAATTACATCAATAAAGCTCCAAATACTTAAAGTTTTTTGCCTAGCACAGGCAGTGCAAGCTCTGACTTAAGCCACTGCAGAGCATTCAAGCCCAGAGCTAATACCCTGCGGTTCTTGGCAAACCCTTTCTTTGTTGTGCCAGTCACTCCTGTTGCCCATTCTATGTGAAAATAGAGAAAAATTAGAGGGCAAGTGTGAAGGAGGCTGGTCGACTGCTAAAAGCTTCTCTGCTGGGGACACAGAGGGATGTGATGCATATGTTGAAGCTGGTATACACTGTGCCCATGATATATAACAGATTTCAACAGAGGAAGATTTAGCATAAGCAATGCTAGCTGATCTGAGATCTGAGTCTCCTGTCATCTTCCACATAATTAAACACAAGTAATTACCTTGTAAATACTTTTTTTTTTTTAACCTCTTTGAAAGTGGAGCACCGAAGGAGTAGCATTCACTGCAGAAGTTGCACTCACATCCACTAAAATATTAATACCCTGCTTTTTAACAGAATGCAATGCTGTGATTACAAGCATCTCTGAATAAGAAACGTGAACATGGTAAAGAAGTCAGCAAGGGACCTATTTAGTATAACATCATACACAGAGTCAAGAGTGTTTTTCTTTGTAGAGAGCCATAGCTAAAAGACTTTGCAGAGGGAAACCAACCTCACTAGGGTGTCATGCAAAGTCCCTTGCAATATTTCTGTGCCCCTTGGCTGATTTTTGTATTACATACTGAAGTGGTTCTGTACCCTGTGCTCAGCTATTGGTAGAGCTGTGGGCTTCTTCCCTTCTCCCTGCTGTGTACCTTGATAGAAGCTCCATCTGAACACTAGCTGTGTGTGTGTGTTGGGTCCCTGGGTCCCTCTGGGGTTGGTCTGTGACCAGTCCAAGACAAAAAAGGGATACTGGAAAGATGATGCAGCATGGGAAGTCTCTAGCAAGGCACTAGCCCTACACTAGCACATACGTTACTGATGTATATGCTCCCCGGCATCCCTTCCTGTACCTCCATGTAATGGGGAGAATGGTGCTGGTGAGGAACAAGAGCTGAGAGCGCCTTAGAGCCCTGCAGATGACCATGGTGAGCTCAAAGTAATGGCAAATCTTCGTTGTTTGCCAGCATTCCACCTCCAGCATCCCACCACACCTCCCAGATCATGTGAGGTCTACAAAAGATGAATTTTAGCAGTCTGGGCATTCAGAGACCTGAAAAATGGGACAATGAGATGTCATGAACCCACCACTTGTGGCCAATTTCCCACAGCAGTGAGTAAGCACAAGACGGTGAGGTGGGAACATAGGTCTTATCTGAGCTCTTCTGTGAGCTGGCTTCATGACTGTGCAATTCCCTCTATCTATGCCTCAGTTTCCTTACTTTTTGTCAATTTCTTCTAAACTGATTAAAAGTGTTTGTAAGTATTCAGTAATATTTAGTACTCAGTATATTTGGCTATATAACTGAAGCGTAAGCATTCAAATATGTCCCTCTAATTGCAGAGAGAGAAGAAATTAAATTAATTAAAGAAAAGGGAAAAAGAGATTTACATCATCTTTGACATTTTTGTTTCGTCTGCAATAATCTCTCAGCCTTTACTTTCAGAGGGAAAAAAGAACTACTTCAGTGCTGTCTTGGTTCAGATCACAGAACCCCTCAGAGGCCTAATATACTCAGACGAAATTATTATTATTCATTGTTGTGTCTGACTTTAATGTTGTTATGGTATTTTCATTACCCTTTTTCTCCTTCTGTTACACATTAGGCATATTATATCTTAATTCAATGCTCAACTGCTATAATACTTGAAATAAAATTTCCTCCTCTCATTTAGTTGCAGTCTCTGATGTGTTTTATATTTATATAATTGCAATTTTTGACATAGTAACTAGACATATTTTTTATTCTGTCAGGAACCACACCCTGTAAAATAAAGTGAACACAACCAGAATTTCCAAGCCATGTCACCTTTTACGAAGGGGAAATGCAATATGACACTTGGTAACTAACCTCAGACAGTTCTACCACAACAACGGTTAGATTCTTCTTTCCTTGTAGCTTTCCTAAGGTTGACCTAATTACAAAATGCTTAATGTGAGTCAAATTTGTCCTCAGCCTGTTTAAATTTTCAAGACCAAATCTTCTAATCATCTTTGGCTTTTCATGTTAAACTGGCTGACCTTTTTCTTCTTCTTACTAATAGGGTGCTGAGAAAATTTTGCTAATGAATGAATCTGGGGAACTGCAGGATCTCTTAACCAAAATTGAGGTAACTATTTCTGCAAATAATCATAGGGAACATACATTGAATACTTGCAATTGAGAACATTTTCCTGAATGGATTCCCTTCTGTTATTCTTTCTTCTTTCTTCTTTCTTCTTTCTTCTTTCTTCTTTCTTCTTTCTTCTTTCTCCTTATTCTCTTTATTCTTCTTTTATTTCTCTTTATTCTTTTCTTTCTTCTTTCTTCTCTATTCTTTATTCTTTCTCCTCTATTCTTTCTTCTTCTGTTATTCTTTCTTCTGTTATATAACGATCCCAAATGCTGGTTTGTTTTTTGCTCTTTGGATAAATGATATCTCAGTATCACAGCCTATTAAGTTTGAGAAAACTCGGTGATAACATGAAACCCAAATGTCTACCTATCTATATTTTCTCTGATTTGCCACAGCAAGAAAGGCAGGTAATTTTCACTTTCCTATAACTTTTGACAACACCTTTGATATTTAATCTTCACCACGTCCCAGAGGAGTCAAGCCTCTTGTGTGGATGTTGACCCACTTTCTGTGTGCCACACTGAACATGCTGAGATGTTCATGCACATCTCCTGCATTCTGGTTAGACTTGAAAGTCTAAAGTTGACATCTAGAAAATCTGGGCAAAAGTTGGAAGTTTTCAGTCACACCAATTTACACAAAATTACACAGACCTCACATTACAGATTATTATGCCTTTCTCCAGCTCTTAGTTTGCCTTGTTAGTTCAAGTACTTTGGGGCTTATTTGTCTTTAGTTCTGAACATTTGATATACTCTCCCTGAGGACACTCGGTCTCAGTGTAAGACTGCTCCATCTGCTTTGCTCTAAGCTAGGATCTCTATTGGTTATCACTTTTCTGCTGATCTTGTGAAATTGGCTGCTCAAGGGACTACCTGTCTTCCTTTTGGTGGAGATATCAGTCATAACGTCTGGGTTATACGGATAGCTGTGGGGAAGAAATGTATTTAGAGTTATTATTTGGTTGTCTTGAAATCACTTGTAAATAAATTAAGATAACACATAGACTTAAGAAGTATGTAATTTCCACATTAAAAATAGATAACATGGATATGATATTTGTTAAAGACACTAATGAAAGAGTAAAAGAAAGCTGTATCTAGTTGATTTATCCCCAAGATTACATCTAAAAGGTTTCTTTTTCCCTGTATTTAAACAAACTACAGCATATGCTTCCCTAACATTCCTTCATAGTAACTCTTTGTATAGAATCTTATGTTGAGCTTTTCACTAAAAGAGAATCCTCTTTTTGGGGAAGCATGATGATTTCTCATTGCCAGTTTCTTTCCTAAACTCCTTCAAAAGTTACGGTCAGGTTGACCAAGGAATGTTCACCTCTGCTTTATTCCAGGTGTAGATTGGGCATTATCCAGTAAATTGAGGACTGCCTCATCTTTTTGGAGAAATAAATGTCCCTTCGCAATGCAGGTGTCACCTTCTGCATTTGTCTGCCCTGTTCTTTAACTCAGAAAAGCTTTCCTTGTCTCATTACTCAATGTATGTGTTTCTGTATAGAATACAGAAGAACCTACTGGCCACATTAAATAGCTAACCAGAAACTATTAAACAAATGTATACATAGAATGAATACATTCAGCATTACTGCTGTCTGACAGGTGACTGTCAAATGGGGACTGTTCAAGCAACTAAGCTAAAACAACTGTGCATTGTTTCTTAGCTATCTTAGCTTTCTACATGAAAAGGTAGCTATTTATAAGCATAAGAAGTAATAATGAATTTAATGATTACAATATTATCTTAAAATGTTGAGATTAATTACAATAATGTCCAATGAAGTAAAATTCCATCTTAAATTATTAATGACGTGCACTCCTGAGATAAAAGAGAACAAAAATATTACATTATATACTTCTAGACATTGTCCCTGGAGAAGTTAATAGTAAAAGGAGTTGTATGTCCAGTGAAGAAGAATGGCAAATTTATGAGCTACAATACAAAGCAAACAAAAAAATAATAATAATAAAAAAATCTGATACTATTATACTGCATTTCTAATTGTTTTGTCCCTCATAAAATTTCCCATATAACTTTGATCTTTGTTTTACAGATGTATATATCGCATAATCTGTTAGTCGTGCTGTGTCTTCTGCTTACCTATAAGGATAAGCTAATGGACAAATATATCAAGCATATGGCAAGAAAGATTGATGGAAGTGTTTTGCAAATCTATTAAGAAAAAATCTATCATCTTAGAGAGATTTGCACTACAGCTGCTGTGCACCAGCCCAAATGCTGTTGTATCAACAGTACTGACAAGTGAAATAAGTAGGAAGCTACTTCTAGATTACAATAAAGATTCAGAACAGAAAGATACACCAACATAGCAGCAGCAGCAAGACTGGTGCATCATATCTTAGTGAGTGACTCAGTACAACAACCCATGAGCCCTGCTGGGGCATACTGTGCACTTTGAAATCTGCATTTCACCTAATCAGACCCATGTGAAAATAAGTTTTTGTAGATTGTGAGTCAGATTTTCTGCTACATCAAACTGACATGGACTTTAAGGCAGCTGAAATGACTTACGTCAGCTAAGACTCTTTCCTTTCATCTTATGCTCTACATTTTTTTTGTATGTTCATCTAAATTGTCAATAGATGAATGCTGTTTTTAATAGCTTTGCAGCAATCTCTTCAGTTTTCTCAATGATGCTAAAAAAAGGGCTATGTTAGTTCTACATATTTAAGTATACTTTGGTAACAGTTTTTGACTAATATTTTCAGTGGTGTATGATTCCTCAGAGTAACACTAACAGGAATTTTATGGATTACTCTTCTTCCTTTATAAATAAATCTATAAAGTCTTTACTCAACAGTACAATATTAAAGCTAAATATCTGTGCTGTGGTAAGTACTGGTCTACTTTTCATTTATCTGGTACAGAACTTTCAAGCAATCACTAAATAAATTAGCAGTATTTTCAGTAACTGTAACTTAAAAATGTCTTCAAAATCTCTTCCTGTGTTCTCAATCATCTTTAATCCATCACAAAGTATAGTAAAACTACTGTTTTACTCATGAAATAAGAAAATTGAGGGAGCCCAAGTCTTGCCTGCAGCAGTTTTCTCCAGGTATAACTGCTGAATATTAATGATCTTTCTCTTTTCTACTGAAAGCTTCAGCATTCTACACCCATAAATTTGAATACATCACTTATTTCCTAAAGCACTCCTTGTCAGAAGCTATGAATTGCTTTTTTTTTTTTATATGATCAGCTCTAACTGTAATAGGAACAACATATTCAGCATGAACATGTGCAAATGATAAAAGTCCTCATATCTTAACATATAACATAGAAAAATATAACATCAACATAAACTGCCTGGAGTTCAGAATCAATCAATTGCAATACCTATTAGAATTGATCTAGGTCTAAGACTACATCAGAGCAAGCCATCACTTAGCCAGCTTTTTTGACAACTATCAACACAGGCTTCTGAGGTGTAATGTGACTGATGATCCCACAGTGAGCATTTCTAACCGTTGTACGTGGGTCCATACAGAGGCAGACATGGGTCTTCTGTGGTTGTATACCTTGGGATGGGGAAGTGGATGTTTCTCATGACAGAAACCAAAATGTGTTTCTGAGAAGCTGTCCTGGAATCTTCTTTGTCCTAGAGATACAGCTGTTGAGAAGGTAACATTGTGATCTTTCTTTCTTCTTTGAGCAGAGAGTCCAGCACCCTCATGAGTGCCTCTCTTGCGGGGGCTTTGGATTCCTTCCGTGCTCAGTGTGCCATGGGAGCAAGATGTCTGTGTTTCGGAACTGCTTTACGGACTCATTCAAAGCCCTCAAGTGTACTGCTTGCAATGAGAATGGGCTACAGCGCTGCAGGAGCTGTGCAGGCTAAGAATGGCATCTCCACATGTGCAACCCCATTTTATTGTACTGCAGCAGTTTGTAATATGATTTTTTAAAAATGAATCTGTTTATCTAATTCAGTCAATAAAAATCAATTTATAGTATACTTCTGCTGGTTTGATCATTGGAGCCATTTAAACATGACCATATCATGAATCTTGAAGAGTATGTTTCTACAGTCTTTATAGAGAGATTTGTTGTCTACTGAACGTACGGTATTATCAGCCACTTGGGTGTGAATTCTTCCTTTTTTTTTTATACAGAACAATGAGTAATCTAGTAATCTAGTGAGAACACATTATAGCTTTATAAATTTCATGGAAATTTCTGATCAAGCTGGTAACTCTTACGGTTCAAGGGCTGGTCTATGCCCAGACAGCTCCATCTCTGTAAATACCTTTGGCATTTTTTGGTGGGTTTCCCTAACAAGAGCACAAGAAAGTTAGTCAGGGGTTAGTCTGAATGCACTGGGGGTTTTCCACATTGGGTATATTCCAATTTTGAAGTTCATGAGCACTCATGCACTTCTTGAGAGCACCTTTTAGCAAGGTAGTTTAATAGACAGTTACTCTTCTGCCTACATTGACTGCACATCTGCCTTTATAATATTTTGAGCAAAGCATAACTGTAATATAAAGCAGTATACCTACAGCTGCACAAAGTGCGGCTTGCAAAAAAGTCTCTTCTGAAACTTTATGTTTCTTGATACCTTATTTCCCTTATCTGAATCAACAGAAAAGAACTTTTTCTCCATCTTCATTCCACTTGCTATATCTAGAGGTAGTAGTTAGTGATGAGTTGGAGAAGTTGGACTAACTTATATTTTTGAATTTTGATTATAAAGGACTTATGTGTATTCTAAGAGATATTAAATGTGCAGGCTTGAAAGTGTTGTAAGAACCTACTGCTCTTCTAGTTTCTATAGTGAGGCTCAGAGGGAGCATCTGGATCTTCTGCATAACATGAGAGAGATTATATTTTCTACAGAGACCATCCAAAAAACTTAGCAACACCACAGCTATAAAACTGAATTGCAGATGTGCTTAACTGAGTGAATGTGGAAGAAATTAAAAAAAAAAAAAGAAATAAAAGAAAATCTTTTGTTTCTTCTTGTGTTTAATACCACCCTGTAACCTTTATTTCTGGCTAATATTGCAGTCCAAACTGGTGTAATAGGGAATGAAATATAACACAAAGCAGAATACTGATGCTTAGAACCATCATTACTGTTTCATGAAAACTTATTTTTTTAAGATGTTAGCATACTGTGTCTCTAGGGGGTGAGAGTATTCATGGTAGCAAATACCAGACTTCACATGACATAAACAAATATGTTTTGATGGAAATTATTTTTGAAGAAAATGCTAGTGAATTTGTGATTTTGTAATTCCACAGTCTTTATCCTGGAAAGACATTTACCTGATGGCATAGATCATGTCACTGTTCTTCCACTGAAGTACTACATGGTTAAATTGTTATAACTGATCAGAGTAAGGTAAAAATTTTCATTGAAACTAAATTCTTCATCACTCTGGAATAAGGGTTTGAAGCTGTTTTCCTCACCTCTCAGGTGATGAGAAAAATCATTCTCCTAAGAGTGAGATGAGTAAATTAAATCCAGTTCATTCCATGGCCCAGGGGCCATGTAAGAAACCTAGAGAGACTATCCAAGCTTACGTACTACTGTTAGAAGTAGCAGAGACATTTCACTCCTACAAGCAAAGATGGGGTAAAACTATTACGGTTTTTTGAAGAAGAAATGATGAAAGCAAAATGTCATGTTTTCTAGAATATTTTTAATAAACTAGGAGATAACATTATAAAACCACAGGGCAAGTAATGATCATAAGTAGAGCAATCCTCAGGCACTATCTGTTTTTCAAGAAGCCTGTGAAAAATTTCCAGTACTAGAAAAGATCTTGTTTTTTTCTTCTGTTATCAGATGAATTACAAGCCTTTTCTCTCCAGTTATATTTTCCTTGTAACAGCCTGCATGAAAACCAAAAACAGATAATAATTTGTTGCAAGAGGAAGCTTTTACTACATGGTTTGCTGTCTTTGCTAGAGCTTTGGGCCTGGTTCCTCAGCTCACTCCTCAGCTTCACCTAGAAGCACTGAAGTCAATGGAATGATTTGGAAATTCCTTGGAAATGGAAGATTTCCAAGGCAAGTCCAGGAGCCAGAAAGAGTCAACAGCAAGAGCATCATTTCAGGGGTATGATACTTTCTGGTGTAAGAGATGTATTGGGCAGCTCGTAATATGACTTTTAAGCCAGTATGAGAACAGAGAAAGAATGTATTTCTGTTCTGATAAGAATTAGCATAGCATCATTGATTCCAAGGAGTTAACAGTAGTCTCCTCTGATATAACAAATAAGGCCCAGTTGCATCTTTGCACAGGAATTTTTCTATTTGAAAACACATCAAGCTTGCTTCTGGCCCCCTGCTACACTGAGGTAAGGAACCAAGTAGATGTTCTTTGGCTGACAGCTCAGCATATTAACATATATGAGAGCAAGTAACAGAATAAGGTAATCCCTAGGCTGTCTGTATTGCAAAAATAATCTTTTTGATCCTGAGAAAGATAAAGGTTTGGAGTTCTCAGTCCTGTGGCCTCCATCATGCTTTCCAGTGGCTATGCATCCCTCATACTGATATGCTACAGCCATCAGGTGGCCTGGCTTTACCAGGATTCATGCTGTAGGTCACAACATAATCTAACTCATTGTCTAATTTTGCTATAAAATTAATTTCTCATTTCCCTATTCCATGGTCTCTGGTTACTCTTTATTTTCATGAAAATGAAACGAAAAACAGAAATTGAAATGCTGCAGGGAAATGGCTTCCACACTAGAACCATTTGAGATCTCACATTCCCAAACTTCATGGATAAACTAAGGCTGTCCCATGGCAAAGGCTCCTACTGACTGACAAAGGTCAAAGGTATTGTTTCAGGTATAAGCAACAAACTCTGCCACTACTGCTCTGGAGATTGCATATATCATTCTAAGTAACTGGCCTGACAAATACGATGTTGCAGTATACATACATATATACATACATATACTGTGTATATATATATATATACATATGTACGTATACATACATATATACAGTACATATACATTGACCATCAGATTACACACATTTGTGGCTTCAGGACATTTTTGAAAGAAGAAAAATTTTGTAACTGCCTAAATAAAGAAACTTAAAAAGAAATAAAAAGGGGTGTTTAGAAGAGAGGGGGAAACAAACCAGAGCTGACCTATGTTCCTGTTTCTAAAGTTTGCTGACCCCAAACACAATTCTCTCAAATTAATTAAAATTATTCTAGTGATTTAAACACCTGTTTGATTGGGTCTAGCTTATCCTTTACTAGTGAAACACTGTGAAAAATTGAATTACCAAATTAACTCCATACAGTACATAGTATAAATATCTCTTAAAATAATGCACTGTATCTGGAAGCCCTCCAAGTTGTTCACTCTGTGAGTTAAATCTCTGCATGCAGGAATTCATAATTATGAATGAAAGGAATCCGTTAGGTCTTTGTACTGAGTCTGGCTGGGATAGAGTTAACTTTCCCTGCAGCAGTCCATACAGTGCTGTGCTCTGCACTTGTAGCTAAAACAGCACTGGTATCACACCAGTGTTGTGTCTGTTTCCGAGAAATACTGGCACAGCATCAGGACTCCCTCTAACGCCCCCAGAGCCAGCAGGCTTGGGGGGAGCAAGAGGTGAGGAAGGAACACCACCAGGGCAGTTGACCTAAACCAACCAAAGGGATATTCCATACCATGTGGTATCACACTCAGCCATAAAAGGTGGAAAAAGGAAGAAGAGGGGAGGGGTGAGCTCGCGTGAAAACGTCTGTCCTCATGAACAACGTTGAGGCCCTGTTTCAAGGACGTGGTCAAGCATCACTTGTCGGTGGGAAGTAGAGAGTAATTCCTTTCCTCTGCACTTCCACACAGCCTTTGTTTGATTTTTTTTCCCTTTTACCCTTTTCCTTTTTCCTTTAGTTAAATTATTTAATTAATAATAAATTTCCCTTAATAATT
This sequence comes from Anser cygnoides, assembly GCF_040182565.1. Lineage (NCBI taxonomy): Eukaryota > Metazoa > Chordata > Aves > Anseriformes > Anatidae > Anser > Anser cygnoides. The sequence goes on from NC_089876.1 coordinate 25,734,830, forward strand.
ATTTGTCCTTTAATTAAATTACCCTTATCTCAACCTGTGAGTTGTTCCTTTCCTTTTCTTCTTCCCCTCCTCTTCTGAGGAGGGGTAGTGAGAGAACGGTTGTGGTGGAGTTCAATTGCCCATCTGGGTAAAACCACAACAATCTTGAAACACAAGAAACTAATTCTGCTGTAAGTAAACTTGTATTTGAAGAAAGCTTTCTACTTTTGATATCAGTGACACATGAAAAAGCAATAAACAAATTCCTGAAAGGTTTGTATTTTTATTAATTAAAGTAAGAAATTAATTTTACTGAGTTGGTTTTCACAGTTTTTGTGAGAAAATTCATAATGGTAGACACTTTGGTTACCTTTTCCAGCTATTGCCTTTTTATTATTGCTTTAAATTTAATTTTATTCACTTAGCCTTAGATACATTATTTGACCACAAAAGCATTCAACAGGGAACATTTATGCCCTAAATAATTTATGAAGGAGAAGAATTTAGATTGCTTAGCTTACTTTAAATAATTTACAGATGATAGTAAAAGACATTGTAATCCAACAATAATTTGAAAAGTAGAAATTATTAGAAATAAATCTTTATATTTAATCCTATTTTCCTTCCTTCTTCCATTAATTTGCTTGGGGGTGATGAATCAGGAAATAATTGCATTAGACGGAAAGGGCTGTAAAAAAACTTGCAGCTTAAGCTTCTTCTAGCTTATCAACTCTACTTTGAAAAATTGCTTTAGAATGAGTTAGAAGAATTATGAAATACAATAAGTTCTCCACTCAAGAAGATCCACACTATAATACAACATATAATGCCTGCCATTTTTCTCTTTTTGAGGCCTCCTAATTTTTCCCCTGAAGGAAGGATCATCTTTTTGAAAGCAAAGTTTTATTTAAAAATAAATAAATAAAAGATTAGACATTAAGTACAAGAAAAGTTATTATAGTTTACTGACCTGAAATTTGAAAGTATATATAAAAGAAATATTTTTCAAGGCAATGCCCTCTAGTAGGTGACAAAGAGTTATATTTTGATATGGAGGAAAAAAGCAGATGTGATTTCTCAAAACAAGTAAGGATTTTATGATCACTCACAAGGGCTGACTGTAGCTGTTATTTTTATTATTGATCACAATCTGTTCAAAGTAAACAAATGATCAGTAAAAAATCATCAAATCATCATTAAAACGTCAGCCTTCATAAAACTATCACTTAAAATTTGCTGGTTTATCACATTAAATCTGGTGGATACACTCTTGACTGTCAGATACGAAAAAAATTCCCTTCTGATCTCAGTTCAGTTAAATTATGAATGAGTGAGGATGACAAATCTAGGAAGCATCATCTAAATCTGAGTACTCTGTTTTATTCTAGCTTCAAGACAACTGGACTTTAAAAGTTCATTTTACCACAAAAAGTTCATCTTACCACAAAAGTTCATTTGTGCATTAGTTTTCCTCATCCAAAGACAACTGGGAATAGCACAGTAGGAGAGAGATGTTATACTTCAAGAAAATCCACCAGATCTGTGGGATGATATATTTATGCTAAACCTTACATATCAATAGGGCTGAACTGGCAACTCGTGCTTTCTACTGCCTCAGGGGTTCTAGTCAGACAGACAGGACATAAAATAGATACCTCAGTCTGCACAGTTATAAGACTCAGCAAAAACTTGACTTTTTTTTTTTTTTAAATATAAGCACAAATATAATAAGCAGTCATTGTCATTACTCATGTCTTTGAGATATTGCAATCATTGCATTTAGTATTATAGGAAAATCATGCTGCCTCTCATTGCAGACTGATGGTAGTATACAGTAAGTTTTGCCTGTCATCATAATCACAGAAAAAATTTCCATGTATGCTATCAAACTATAAAACTGCACTTTTAAACATAAGTAGAATATTATTGCTATTCCATACATTGTTAAGATCTCAGGAATATTGACAAAGAGAAATATGTCAGAAGGTTTAGGCTATGGTTCTCTTCCCTAGTGTTTTGAGAGACCTGTGCAGAATTTTGCAACAGGCGTCCTTGATAGGACTTGATAGAGTCCTCCTGCAATATCCCCTGGCAATGCACACAGTATACCCAGACAGCTGGTGTTATGCTTTCTTTTTCCATGTCTCATGTTCTTTTACCAGTTTGGGACATAATGAGCCTAAATTTTTCATTTTTTTCTCACATTCTCAACTAAATGTTCACATCCTGTGTCAAAGAAGAGCTAGCAATAAAATTCTCTCCTCTCTTTATAGCCACTATACTGGTCTTCCAACACATACTTTGTGAGCAATATGGTTTGAAAAACCCTATAATATTTTTCTGTATTTATTCTCCACTCCTTTATCTGGTCTATGATGGTAATAACTCTTTCCTATTGCAGCTTGTGCATCTTACAGAGCATCTTGTGTTCAATAATGTCAAATATGTCACACTGCACTTTGCCCTTACCTTCAGCCAACTCAGTATAGCTACTTATTATATGATTTATAGCCTCAGAGTATAGCCACAAATCCTATTGTCCCATCTTGGAGCTTTCCTACCACCTGCCTATGCTGTTCTATAACTTATGGTCCAGAATATTTTGCTATACCATAACTCAGTTTTACAGTTTGATCCCACATTCACACATTTCATCTTCTCTTCCTCAGATGGCTTGTTCATCCTGTTTAATAGAAATAGTTTATTCCACCCTGTTATGGGTGGATTGTATAATTCACAACTGGTGTCAGGCTTTGTCCTCCACTCATCCTGACCTTGGTGGGGGTATTAACCTCTTCTAACCAACTGTCTTTATCCAATGTATGCCTGCAGAGCGAAAGTGTATAGCTAGAGTGGTGAACATTTTTTTTTCCCTTTCCCCCCTTAATTTCATAGTGTGATTTAATTTCAAGAGTTTTATCAAAATGACTTTTTTTTTTTTTTTCCCCAATATGGAATTTCATATTGATAACAGTAATAATTACAAACTGATAACGGAATTCCTGTTTGTGGATCTGAAAGTATTTCATAAACGCTGAAAATCATCACAGCAATTCTGAATGAAGAGTCAGACTTCGTATCCCTGTTTTAGCATCCTGGCTTCCCTCAGAGGCAGTGAGGGAGAAAAAATTAATCTGAATCTCCAGACAAAAGCAATCTTTGCTAATGCTCACATTCGTGTAGAGATTATTAGGCAGAAATTGTAAGTCTTCTGTCCCCTAAAGTCTTCTGTCGCCTAAAAAGTTCCTTTGAAGGATTCAGCTAACCCCCCCCCCATTAAAAAAAAAAAAAATAAAGAAAGAAAGAGTATAGAGCTTGCCAAAAGTTTGATATCTGAAAAGCCAGAAGTTTCTGCATTTTCTAATTTCCTTCTTCAGTTCATGCTGTTAGATACCTGGAAATACCATGCTGTTAGATACCTGGAAATTAAATTGTTAAAGATATCTATAGCATGGCTTTTTTAACATTTAAAATCTGATTGTGTACAAAAAATCATATATATTGTAAAGTAAATTGAAAAGTTTTGTGTTGTAAGTTTACTACCTAACTCTGATCAGGCGATTCACCATGTCATCACTGTTCATTAGAAACAGACATCAATGGTAATTTACTGGTAGCAAGTTTGGTAACATTTTCTCGTCTTTATGGGTATTTGATTCTTTTTATCACTATTAATATTTTCAGCAGTTGTTACACTCAGTGTTTTTACATGGCAGTACAAAAGGATCATATCACGTCTGCAGAAACAAGGATTCATGCTTCATACTGAGAGAAGTCACAGCAAGTTTTTGGAAAACTTTTTTGGTTCTGAGCATTTGTGACTAAAGATTTTTTCCCTTGTAATCTGCAGTTGAAATAGGATAGTTGACTATGGATATTTTTTGTCATTTCTCACATATATATAAGAATTTTTAAACACAGTTTCTATGGAAAAAATATTGGAAAATGTCTTATCCACAAAGGGCAACTACTACATTAATTGCAAAAGAAAGAGCTAATGATGACACATGTATTAGCTGGATACTTCATCTAATTAAAAGAAAAATAACAACCACCCTTCATGGATGTTTGTGTGTTTTGCTATTAAATGTATCAATCAAATTGAGATTATTAACTAAATACAATTTACCTTCCTACTCTTATGCACTTTTGTTCTAGAGCTTGATATGTGTGCAATCTGTTCAGAATGCTTTTTCTTAATTGAAAGATTATGAAAAGCTGAGATAATATTTACCACAAGTAACATCAGTGGCTGAAAAAAAAAAATGAAAAAACAACAAAAAAAACCACCACAAAACAGCTAAAAACAAAACTCAGAGTAATAAAGCCCCATTTTCTTCCTTTGTTTCTGAAGGAAATAATACAAATGTTTGTCCATTGTTCTCAGCAATTAACAAGTTATCCTGTTAACAAGCATTCCTCATTGACACTTTCAGTCCTGCATGAGACACGGTGGACTGCAGCACTTCAGCAGAGGCTTTGGATGCCACATTATGCCACTTGTACCTCCATGCCTGCTCCAGCCCCCTGGCAGGATGGCACACAGAGCATATTCGATGCAGTAGCACCTGTGTATTGGATGCAGTAGTACCACTGCTAGTGTACCTCCAAGTATAGGCCAAAATTTGCACTGTAGGCAGGAAAACACATCCAATCTTAGATAATGCTGTTGTGATTCACAAAATAAACTTAACTTCCTGTTATGTTACACTGTTGCACAGCCCAAACAATAACCATGTTTTTTTTTTTTTTTGGTAATAGTTTTGAAGTAAATTATTCTGTTAATATTTCATTTTATATGACCTGTTTTAAGGTCAGAAGTTATTACTAGTAAATGTGTACAGACCTATGGCTAAGGCAATGTATTTCAAATAAGATGTAAACATTTCTGTTCACATCTAAAAATATAAAGGAAATTTAAAAGCCATCTATCTTAAGCATTCTGTTTAGAATGAAAGACTGGATTTCTGCAGTTATACTTTTTCAATAATTTTGTTTCAGTCTTTGGACTTCGTTTCAGTGAGATGGAGCATAAGAATGTTTTATTCTATTTAAAAGATACATTTACTGACTAGTGGTGTGTATAATTAATTGACAGATATTTATTAATGACATTATATGCTGGAGAGAGAAGTGTACTCTGTCAGTATAGTTCAGTGTGAAGCAAAGAAAGAGCTAAGATGAACTCATTTGAAATGCTCTAATACCTAAGCAAACAATAGCATTTTGATTGTTTATGATACCTAAACAATCAACAGCATAGTGATCACAGATAAAGTAATTCTATTAATTTGTCTTGTAGTAGAGAATATAACCTCGTAATCATAACTACCAAGGTGTCTCTATATACATAAATTTATATACTTAATTTTATTTAAATAACAGTTATGTCCTTCCCTGACTCCTGCTCTGACAATTTTAGATTCCATAACCCAGAGATATCACTTGAATTAGAAAAACTGTTTTGCTTCTGGGAAAATTTCCCTACTTTCAACCCTATATCCTAGCAGTGTTTTCTCTTCCAGTGCATTCTCAGAGGTATAATCAGAGAACATCATTCAAAGACCTCACACGTTCCCCTCTGTACTCCTGGAATGATCTTTGTTATATTTTATTGTGTCTGCTAGCTTCTCAGATTTTCTGTTATGGAAATTTTTCAGTCATTTTCTTTCTTTCATAACAAAGAATCTTGAATTGTTCACAGAGATCTGAGTTTTCCCTTATGAAAATAAATTCAAAAAAAAAAAAGAAAAAAAAAGGCAACCTTAGTGGTCTGAGCAAGGAGAGAATAATTTCACACAGACTTTTTCCTCCTTGAAGAGGAAATTAAAACAATTTTTGTGATCATGTCTAATTTGTTGTTCGCTGAACATTTTCACATTCTTGCAGGCAAACCTTGCTACACTGAACATTTTCACTTTGAAGTACATTATCTAAGTTAAATCTTATCCCTTCACTTCTTTGTCAGTTGCTTTTACGTGTACTAAATTAATTTCTAGTTTCTACCATGACAGTAATCCACTTAATATAATTAAATAAGCCAAAAATCTGTCTTATATAGCAATTATATTGTGCAACTGTTACATTACTAATGGTTAGAATAATAAAAAAGATATTTTGATACATAGCATTACTGGAAACAGTATTCTAGAGTAAGTGAGGAGGGGATTTCTTCTTTCTTTTAGAAGTAATTGATTATTTATATACTTGTTTTTTAATAACAGGGAAGTTAGCCTGGTTAAATCTATCAGAACTGTATAACAAATGGAAATTGTTGTCTCAGTCAAAAGACAATGATCATATGATGATATTAAATGTACATAGAAACTAACAGCAACCCCCAAAATAGTATTTAAGTAGTGCTGATGTATAACTTCACTAAAGAATTCAGAAAGATCTAAGATGACACTGTGGTCTCATGTTACCTGTAATAAAGAATGGGTTGACTTGCACTCTAGCATTAACTGTGAAGGTCTTTTCTCTGATTTATTTATTTATTTATTTTTCTCTGAGCAGAAGAATAGCCCTTACCCATCTGGTTGAAGGAGTGTGGCAAATCAGAGTAGACAGTGACACCGTGAGACCTGTAGCAGAAAAAATAGTGATACCCTGTAGTTTCTTTACTTTCTGGACTTTTGGGGAGCTTCTAGCAAGTTGAGGATTTTCAACACTGACCTTATGTTGCAAATGTCTTTACATTACCGAAGGATATTCTGTACAGCAATTGAACTCATAAATGCATTTTTAGGATAGATTTTTGGCAGCACTGATTTTTTAAAAGAAACAAAGAAAAATGGATTTGCCACTGTAATAGCTATAGATGAGGCTGGGACCAGAAAATGTTACCTAGATATATTCAAGGTTATCTGATCTGCAGGTAGTCATTTGAGGGTCTATTTTTACTTCATTGGGAGAGGTCATGAAATCCTGAAAAAATATTGCTGGAAAATGGCAGACTGCCCATAGTAATCATGGAAAGGGAACATGTCTTCCTGATTGAATGCAACTGAAATTGTGGCGCAGCAAAATGGATGTTGAAGGACTTCTGGAGCCCCCTTAAAGAAATTGATATTAGAAGCAGAAGTGCAGAAGTGTTATTTAATTTAGGGAAAATACTGGTACCTTTGGGAAACAAAGAACAGCCAAGAAACATCATTGCTTTTCTCTAACCTTGCTTAACGGTACTTCTGTATAAAAGATGTAAATAATACAGAGATTGTTGTAAATGAGAAACATCATGAACAGGACTGAACAGACAGTGAGACCATACTTGTTCTGAAAGAGATGGTGTGGATTTTATGTTCCTGATGAAAATTAAATGTTAGTTTTTAATGTACCTATCTTCCTCCAAGAGATTTTTTCCCTCTATTTTTAGCTGCTCTAAGTTCATGATTTAAGTGCATATCATATAAAGCTCATGATTTAAGTGCATATCACAAATCATGAGGGATCAGTTAGATAAACTGGCTGAATTTTATTGATACGATGGAGGAAATCCCTGTTGTGAGGATTCATGGTGATCCAGGACAATAATTTAGATTCCAAAACTGTGCAAAGTATTTGTTAACATCATACCATCATTTGGTCCTAAATCCATTTTTCACACCTAATGTCACATGAAGCCCTAGTATCTGCACTGACTAGGAGTCCTGGCCTATTACATTACCAAGTATATCAATCTGAAATTTGACACAAGAGAATTATGTAGCCTCTGCCATATGACACACATTGGAATCATCATTTCAGCAACTCCTGATCTGTGTGGAATGTGAATAAAATATTGTCTGAAAAAAAAAGCAAAAAATAAAAAAGGCAAAAAAAAAAGAAAGGTGATACTGGTCTCAGCTTGGACTTTGACAGTTTTGACACACATTTATTATAGAGCTGGATGTGAACCAGGACATTTCAAAATATATTGGAGTTTTGGCTAATTTTTCATCCTCAGAGATAATGTGCTATATAAATCAGACAATGGAGAAAAATATTGTTCTGTTTCTTTATCCCTGAAAAATTGTTAATGAACAAAGTTTTTGAAGTAAAGTTGTAAAGTCTCCTTATTCTTCTCTAGATATGAGGAATAATAAGCAGGTAGAATTTTACAAGGCAGTACAAAAGTTAGGTTGCTTCTTCAATGACTTCCTAGAGTCTTGGACCAAGTGAAGAATGCAGACATGTCCAAGTCTTGTCTATTCTCGTATGCAGTAGGCATTATTCTTTTTAGAGTTCAGATTATCTTTTTAGAAACTAACCTTCATCTTACAAGAAAAATAAACAAACCTTTGGATTTGTATCAAAATTGTCACGAACTCTGAATCTTCTCATGTTATCCCAGCATCATACAAAATTATATTCTTCAACAGCAGCAGCAATCTGATTAAAAAGGTGTAAGATTTCTACCCCTCCATCCCTGTGTTATGAGATGAATTGCAAGTTTGCTTACAAGAAAACTGAGATTGTAGATATTCTGCCACAAATTCCAAAAGATTAAATATTGTTTTGGAATTTGCAATAGACACTGTAATTAAAAAGGCTTGAAGGAAGTAAAAAAAAAAACACCAACAAACAAAACAAAAACAAAAACAAAAACAAAGCAAAACACAAACTACCTAAGAAACTCCAAACCCTAAAACTCAGGCTGCTATTTCCTTCTCAATTCTTTAGTCTGGATAGAAAAATCCAAAGCATAGCTGCTGAATACCCTTGACACCTCTTGAAATGCCAAGAGGGGTCAGGACCTCCCAGAAGAATTCCTAAGTAAGCATGTAAGATAGCTGAAGTGCTTTCCTTTGATTTCCTACCACTGTACTGAATTATGATTAAGATGGGAAAAGGATGGAACCTGTCTTTGGCAGGATAGAGATCAATGTCTTCTTTATATGTCCACTCTTCCTTATGAATGCCAAGTGCTTGGTGTTTTCTGACCAAGAAAGCACACAGTAATGTGGTACGTGGAATTACAGCCAAAAGCTGCTATGTATTGTTTGTGCTCTGAACTTTCACATCACAATGGCAGCTGTTTCTGGAAATGTGAGATACCCTGTTTGTAATATCAGCAATGAACTGCAGGGATTAGAAGAAATTTCAATAAAGAGAATGATATAGTAGGAAACAGTGATACCACAACGTTGATGAAAACAATGGAACCAGAATCTGGAGCACAGCAGAGAAAAATGTTCTTTCTAGTATCATTGTAAATCAGAACCTGGCAGAGTAGGTAGAAGTCCATGTGGGATATGCTACATATTATGAGTGAACCAGTGTGCCGAAAGCATTTTTTTATCAGCACTTTTATGAGATACCAGGAGTAATTCAAAATGGTTAGGAAGCTCCTTAATGACCCTACTGTTTACTTGTTGGGCAAAATTTGTAGTCACACTGAGAGAACTGGTGATACAGTGGACATGCCATTATATAGTGTTACAATATTTTCTTGTCATATTATTACCTTTCCTGACCAAAAAATAATAATAATAAACAAACAGACAAACAAACAAAATGCCACCAAACCAAAGCAACCAGCCACCACCACCAAAAAATAAACTGCCTGAACTTGCAAATTGTTTGGGAGTGTTTTCAGCAGTCACCATTGTTTTTATCCCAGGCAATGCAGCTTTGCAGAGTCAGCCTGCAAATCCCAATGGCAAAAGTACCACTGCTTTTCCCAGAGCTGTTTTTGCTTCTTGAGGGCCCTCTAAGGCCCTCTAATATGTACTGTGGCGTAGGAGGAACAGAACTGTTCCTTTACCTGCTTCTTTGCCTGTTGGCAGCAGAATTTCCTGTTTCCCCATCCCGTTGCTCAGCAGGCTTGTGTCACTTTGACCACCAATCAATTGTAAGAGCACGGCACAGAGAGGAACAACTTCTGTTTGGATAAGAAATAGAATCACTGCAGCTCCTGATACCTTCAGAACAGGGTAAGGTTAAAGGGGAAGGAGAAAGCATCCAGCTCTAGAAGAGTGGGTTTACAATTACACAAGAATAATTAGTTGCCTATGGTAAAGGGATGCTGTATTCACCATGCACAGAGACAACCCAAACCACATTCCTGGTGGACAAAGAAAGGTCTGGTGAGTACCAGCAGAAGTTGAGGCCCATCACTCACAAAGAGAGGCCATCCAAACTGTGACACCAGCGCTTCCCAGGCTGAGATTAAAGGGACAAGTAGGGAGTGAACGCAAAGGGGGGAAACTTATGTTGCTTTAATATCACTGAAACATAACTTAAAAGAATCTTCTTCAAAGAAATCATCTTCACCAATTTAGCCTTTTCCATTGCACAGGAACAACCACAGAGATTGTCACTGTGGTGTTTTCTCTTCTGACCCATGCAAATACTTCTGCCTTTCAGCTAGCAAAAAAAAAAAAAAACAAAAAACAAAAAACATTTTAAAGATATACATAACTATTTGGATGAAATATTTTTGAAAAAGCAAGAGTGGATCCGTACTGTTTGGACAACTGTAAATATGGGCAGGTAAATTCATCTGAAATAAAACCGTGCTTAAGAATATATTAAACAGGTCACAGACATGTTAATTATACACACATATTTATATGTATTTATACACACACACATACATATACTTAACATATTTTTATATATTTATATATATATAATGTACATACTATTGATATGGAATACATATGTGCACACACATATAAACAATAATGTTTGAACCATGAACAAACATGTAGGCCTGTTTTAGCCTTCTCATTCATTCTTTGAAATGTATCATCAACTATCCATCCTGCTTATATTTCGAGTTTATGATTTTTAGGTCACTGAATCATCCCTTATGCTTCCTGTGACATACATTTATTTGGAAAAAATATAATAAATAACAAAATTATTTACAAATAACAGTATTTTTATATGAGGATATCATTTTTCTGAGGCCTTCCAGAACCTTTCAGAGCTCAATAAACAAGACTGATCATGATTTAGTAAGAGAGAGATTGTTTTCCCTTCAGACTTGGCTTAGAAAAGAAACAAACTAGAACTTTATCTGTACAGGCCATTTCTGCATTCTGGCAAGAGGTGGTGGATTGTAAAGATGTTGACACATTCATGCAGGGAATTATCAAGGTACAGCTGTCTCTATTTGAAAGATAATTTTAGTCATAAAGAGAAAGCAAGAAAATATATTGATCACTGATGATATTATGAAGTGAAGATGAAAAGGTAAAATAAAATGTGCCTGTATGGAAACAAAAAACATTTTACAATAATTTATATTTTTCTCGTGCGACAAAAAATCCTGCTAATATTGTTTTAATTTGGTAGTGATGATAAATTGATATAAGTTTTTTAGTAGTAATTACTCGGGTCTGGGTATGTAAAGGTATTAGTCTGGGTTATATGGAGAAAAAAAGTTTTTTCAGTTCCTAATTTCAAAACCATGTTTCTTATGTTCCTTTTCTTTCCTTCCTCCATTTCCTAACACAGAACTGACTAGGCACAGTCTTCAAATGTGAGATAAAAGGTACTGTAAAGCAAACTGTGCTCATGTAATTCCCATTGAAACACCATTAAGTAAAGAAAAGCTGTCGGGTATAAAACCTGCTGATCCTTAGGGATGACTTGGAGGACATTTTGCCTTTAATAGCTTCATCCGTTGCCAAGCTGTAATTCACTTACATTTCTGTCAACATCCTCATCAATGTATGACTATGACTTTCATGAAAATTACTGTACTATAAAACTTTCTTTTTTTTGTGATCTTAATTGATTGATACACAGGAGCAGAAAGACAATAGAACCATGATACCGTATTATTTTGCCATGTATTCTGCATAACTATGTCTGCTAGGAAATAAAATGAGATGTAGCACCTCTGCAAATGTTTTTTTTTCAATGCCTTTAATAAGACAGCAAGCCAAAGAGCAAGTGACCTTAACCACCAGAAATCTTCAAAGATATCTTAGAAAAGCACCTGAAGTGAAACAGTTTGGGCTGGGGTCAGTCAGTCAGTCTGTCCAGCCATTGCTGTCATGTAGGAGCGTTCAAATGCCAGGGACTTTTTTAGAAAATAAGGCTTTGCAGTCTCTGGGCACTGGAAAGTATTTAAAGCCTAGCATTTACTGGGCTCCCCTGCCATTGATATGACAGCCATAATTGCAACGGAGGAGTAGCTAGGCATTTCTGCCTGTGTACGTTAGGTTATCTGGATCACAAGGTAAAACACAAAGGCAGACTCGAGACATTTTGAGAAAGGCTTTGGTCTTATCCTGAAGGCAATGGCAATTTAGTGAAGGAAGCCCATGGGAGCAAGACTGGGGTTGCTGTGCACAAGTTGAGCAACAGAGGTAGAAATGAAAGCTGCCTTGCTCCTGTACAGAAAGCTCAGCTTACATCGAATGAGTCAGTTTGCGGTCACAATGAGACCAGCTGGCTATAAGGGAACTTAATTGGCTTCGGCAAAATTTGGGAAAAGACAGATATTGCAGGGCTGGCTGTGTTCCTGCAACGTGATAGTGTAATTTCCCGCTGGTGTGTTTCATATTCTCGTAAGCCCAATTAACAAACTAAGCTTTGCTTGCAGCAAGTAGAACTAGGAATGCACTGGTTTTCCCTTGGGCTGCTACTTTCTTGTTTTCTGCATGCAGAGAAAAATAAAAAAATTGTCTTATTCAGTTAACTGAACCAGAGCACCAGTGCTTTATACTAGTAAGGCTTTTAAAGCAAGGCTTTAAAAAGAGGCTATTCTATATATTCAGAATGTACCCATTATATATCCATGCATTGTAATGTTTTCCTTTCAAAATGACACCTTCGGGATTTCTTACACCTTTTTCTGGGCAACATATAGTTTTATTGTTATATCTGACTCAACCCCACAGCCCTCCAAGTCATTTCCAAAACATACAATTTCTTTAGCTGCAGCTCTGTGATCACTGTTTTCAGGACTTTACACCTCTTATCTTGGTTCTTCTCCTTACTTTTCGTCCATGGATTACCCTACTCCCCTCATATCTACCAAAAGCAGCTGTACTACAGCCATCCTCACACACACAGCACACTTTTAATTCTTTAAAGAGTTCAGTGAAAGCACCAGAGCAGCTCTGTCCTGTGCAAGCCTATCTGTGTGTCATGGTTTTGGCTGGAACAGAGTCAATTTTCTTCACAGAGGCTCACACAATGTTGTGTTTTAGATTTTTGATGAAAATAGTGGTGATAACATGCTGATGTTTTCAGTTGTTGCAGAGTGGTGCTCACACAGAGCCAAGGACTTTTCAGCTTCTCATGCTGCCCTGCCAGCAAGGAGGCTGGCGGTGCACTAGGAGCTGGGAGGGGACACAGCCAGGACAACTGACCTAGGCTGGCCAAAGGGATATTCCTTACCACATGGCATCATGCTGAGCCATAACAGATGAGGTAAAGAAGGAGGAAGGGTGTGTGTGTGGAGGAGCATTCAGAGTGATGGCACTCTGCGTGATGAGATGTGGACATGTACATGGACCCTGGATGTAGCTGAACACCTGCCTGCTGATGGGAAGTAGCGACGGAATTCCTTATTTTGCTTTGTTTGAGTAAACAGCATTTGTTTTACATGGTGAATTGCCTGTACATAAGCCTATGAGTTTTTGTACTTTTACCTTTCCAATTCTCTCACCCATTCCACCTGGGGAGAGTGAGAGAACGGCTGGGTGGTGCTGAGCTGCTGCTGGGCCTAAACCACAACACTGTGTACTCTGCTCCTTTCACATGGATAGACGTGTGTTGAACACTACACCTACTAAAGAACTAGGATGGCAGTAGAAGATTTAGATTCTTCCTCTTATTTCCAGAGAAATAATCTCTTAGTTTTTTCTTACCTTTCTCTGAGATGATCTGTGCAGCTGAATGTCATGCCATTGGTGGTCTGAAAAAAGGTGATTGTTCTCATTTGTATCAGTTACATCATCTTCAGTCCAGCCATCAGCATTTCTTTTCTATGTAAGCCTTGTGCATTGCCAAGGATGCTGCAAAGATACTTTTCATTCACCCGTCATGGAGTGGATAGGCTGAGTGACTGGAGTGCTTTAGAAAATGCTCTCCGTTAACACAAGAACCATACTGGAAATGAGTTTAATAACCCTTATTCTATGGTAACAAGATGTGAAGGTCAGCATTTGAAGACTGATTATCAATACACAGTTGACATCAAGAGCCTCCACTGAAGCTTTGGATGACTTGAAAATGCATTAGCACAACACCAGCTTCTTGACATGCAGAATCCAGAGGTTTCAAGAGAGCAGAATGGCTACTGGTCTTCCAGCACTTCTAGAGAAAGGCTCCACCCTGAAGCAGAAGTTTGTGCGCAGACAATAAAGTGCATATACATAAAAGTGAAAATGAAAAGATGTGTCAACTTTGTTAACTCTCCACAAAATTCACATAGCAAAGAAAACATTTTATTTATGATGATCCAACTCTATCTGTCAAGGACCAAGGTTTACTAAAGCCTTGATCTTACTAAACAAACAGTTTTTATATACTAACTTAAAGAAGCTATTCTGTTTTGGAATGCAGTGAGAGTTGGTGGCTTACAGATGGAAAATGGGACTTCATTCCAGCATGAAATTTGATGTTGCTATTGTCTAGTTATGTTAAATGTTGCCATTGCCAGGTGTTTTCAGATATCCCAAAAGACATGGGAGTATAGCCATACATGTTCTTCCACGTAGGTTAATAGGTTCAGGGGAGAAAACAGCAACTTTTCCAATGCATAAAGGACTCTTCTTTATATTCCACAGTGCTTTACAGACATTGCACAGGTCTTGTCCTGGTGTATAGATCACAGGATTTATAGACATTAAAGGATCTTGGATCATTTTCTTTCACATACTTTCAAATAGGTTGCGTTTAACAAATGTATATCTCCAGGAAAGACATTTAATCTCGATACAAAGGCATGAAACAATTACAAATCCACCATTTCCCTTAGGAGTTCCCTATAATGATTAATCATCTTCATTGTTGGAAAAATGTCATGCCAGAAAAGTTTGGCATTACTTTCTATCCATATGTTCTTATTATCACTCTACTATATTAAACATCCTCTTAATACATAATTTATTGCTGTGGAGGTACTTGCAAGCAGTAATCAAGTCACCTCTCAAGCCCCTTTATTTGGGCTGAACAGATTGGACTTTCAAACCCTTACTGCAAGGCAATTTCTCCAGCTTTTAAATTGCCTATTTGACTTTCAACTAGAGAATTTCTAGCTACTTTTTTACTTTGTGGATGCTCAAACTGTACACATTTTCACAATATTAGTGTCAGTCTTGGCATAGGTAAAAAAATAACTTCTTTTCTTATACCTTTATTACTAATTTAATCATCACATGAATGCAGCCGTTTTTGCTGCTGCATCATATAGGAGCTTATAAGGAGTAGCTTTTATTATGAATATGACACCAAGTCCTTTATTCCTTCAAAGTCTGCACTTGGTTTCTCGCATTACAACCTTGCTTATATGTTTTGTTGGGTGTTCACTCAGATAGTAATCTAATTCACTAATATTACTAATCTATTCAGCTTTTTTGTCATTGTCCCCTTTGTCCACATAGTTTTGCATATTTGTTATATTCATTACAGATATGTGTTTTTAACACTTTCTCACTTTCTCAGAGTGCTAATCAACACAAGCAGTCTGTGATGCTTGGATTATAAGCATAAAATAAATAACATAAAAGAAACAAAACCCATGAATATGTTCACACTTCTCACCTTCTTATTGGCTGTTTTTTTTTTTCTTAACTTTCCAGCATTTTTTTTGTTGTTGTTTTTGTTGGTGTATAATTTTATAATCCATTTTATATTCCATATCTCTTTTAGGGATAGAGATGGATTTTTTATTTTTTATTTTTTTAACTGAGATCTTTAGCTTTGTTTATTCATTCACAGCAAATTCATAGAATCATAGAATATCCTGACATAGAAGGGACCCATAAGGATCATCAAGCCCAACTCCTGGCACCGCACAGGTCTGCCCAAAAGTTTAGACCATGTGACTAAGTGCACGGTCCAATCGCTTCTTAAATTCAGACAGGCTTGGTGCAGTGACTACTTCACTGGGGAGCCTGTTCCAGTGTGCGACCACCCTCTCGGTGAAGAACCTCTTCCTGATGTCCAGCCTAAACTTCCCCTGCCTCAGCTTAACACCGTTCCGGCGGGTCCTGTCACTGGTGATAACGGAGAATAGGTCACCTGCCTCTCCACTCCCCCTCACGAAGAAGTTGTAGACTGCGATGAGGTCCCCCCTCAGCCTCCTCTTCTCCAGGCTGAACAGGCCCAGTGACCTCAGCCGCTCCTCATGTGTCTTCCCCTTTAGGCCCTTCACCATCTTCATCGCCCTCCTCTGGACACTCTCCAACAGTTTAATGTCCTTTTTGTACTGTGGTGCCCAGAACTGCACACAGTACTCGAGGTGAGGCCGCACCAGCACAGAGTAGAGCGGGACAATCACTTCCCTCGACTGACTAGCGATGCCGTGCTTGATGCATCCCAGGATACGGTTGGCCCTCCTGGCTGCCAGGGCACACTGCTGGCTCATATTCAGCTTGCTGTCAACCACAACCCCCAGATCCCTCTCTGCGGGGCTGCTCTCCAGCGTCTCGTCGCCCAGTCTGTACATATAGCCAGGGTTGCCCCGTCCCAGGTGCAGGACCCGGCACTTGCTTTTGTTAAACTTCATGTGGTTGGTGTTTGCCCAGCTCTCCAATCTGTCCAGATCTCTCTGCAAGGCCTTTCCACCCTCATCTGAGTCCACTACTCCTCCAAGTTTGGTGTCGTCAGCAGATTTGCTCAAAACACCTTCTAGTCCTACATCCAAATCATTTATAAAAACATTGAAGAGGACTGGCCCTAAAATAGAGCCTTGAGGGACCCCACTAGTGACCATCTGCCAGCCAGATGTGGCCCCATTTACCACAACCCTTTGAGCCCTGCCCGTCAGCCAATTGCTCATCCATTGTATGATGTTTTTGTTTAGCTGTATGCTGGACATTTTGTCCAGTAGGATCCTATGGGAAACCGTGTCAAAAGCTTTGCTGAAGTCCAAAAAGATCACATCAGCTGGTTTCCCTTGATCGACTAGATGGGTGATCTTATCATAAAAAGAAATCAAATTTGTTAGGCAGGACCTACCCCTCATGAACCCATGTTGGCTGGGACCAGTGACTGCATTGTCCCCCAGGTGCGCTTCAATAACTTCAAGGATCATCCTCTCCATAATTTTACCGGGCACTGACGTGAGACTGACAGGCCTGTAATTGCTAGGTCTTCTTTCTTACCCTTCTTGAAAATTGGCACATTTGCCAGCTTCCAGTCCAGTGGGACCTCTCCAGATTCCCAAGATCATTGAAAAATAAGTGAGAGAGGTCCCGCGATGACGTCAGCCAGCTCTTTAAGCACCCTGGGATGAATTCCATCCGGACCCATGGACTTGTATGGATCCAGGTGGAGCAGCAAATCCTGCACACGTTCAGGGTTGGTTGGGAGTTTGTCATTCCCACCATCATGGTCCTCCATCTCAGGGTACCCTGGGTGTCAAAGCCCATCATCAGTGTTGAAGACAGAGGTGAAGAAGATGTTAAATGTCTCTGCTTTGCCTATGTCATTGTCTGTGAGGAGACCCTCCCCATCTAGTAGCGGACCTATGTTTTCCTTGGTTCTCCTTTTTCTGTTCACATATCTAAAAAAACCTTTTTTATTGTCTCCCACATACACAGCCAGCTTCAACTCTAGTTGGGCTTTGGCCACACGAATTTTCTCCCTACAAACACGAACAGCATCCCTGTATTCCTCCTTGTTGCCTGACCCTCCTTCCAGCAGCCGTACACTTTCTTTTTTCACCTAAGCTCCAGTAGAAGTTCCCTGGTCAGCCAGGCCGGCCTTCTGCCCTGCTTGCCTGACTTCCGATATTTTGGAATCGCCTGACCTTGTGCTTTTAGGAGGCAGTGCTTAAAGATTGACCAGCACTGATGGACACCAATGCCTTCAAAAGCAGTTTCCCAGGGGACCTTACTGACTAGTTCCCTGAGCAGCCTGAAGTCTGCTTTCCCCATATCCAGGGCTGAAGTTTTGGTGACAGTTTTCCTTTTGTCACCATAAATTCTAAACTCAACCACTTCATGGTCACTATGACCGAGACGGCCGCCAATTGCCACGTCTCCCACAAGACCCTCTCTGTTCTC
The DNA here is from genome assembly GCF_040182565.1 of Anser cygnoides. Lineage (NCBI taxonomy): Eukaryota > Metazoa > Chordata > Aves > Anseriformes > Anatidae > Anser > Anser cygnoides. The sequence continues at coordinate 25,752,988 of NC_089876.1, forward strand.
CAGCAACAGATCTAGGAGGGCACCTTTCCTAGTTGGCTCTCTTAGCACCTGCACTTAGAAGTTATCATCTGGGTGCTTTAGGAGCCTCCTGGACTTGCTCGTGTCAGTCATGTGGTGATCCCAGTTGACGTCTGGCAAGTTGAAATCCCCCATTAGGACAAAGGGAGTTGATCTTGAGGCATCTCTTAGTTCTGCAAAGAACAATTCATTGGCTTTGTCGTCCTGGCCAGGTGGTCTGTAATAGATTCCTACAACGACATCCCCTTTATTTGTTCGTCTTTATTTGTTCGTCCCTTAATCCAAAAAATTGATTGCTCATAAGTTATATTGATTCCATGTTTCCAATTTCCCTCTTCCACATGCATTTGCCAGGAACCGCCTTCCCACTCCTTCTGAACTGCTTCAGTTTTGATCCAAGTAGTCTGTTAAATAAGGTTGTCCTCTGTCTTTGAAATGTAATTCTTAGAACAGGTCCACTTTTTTTCTTTCTCTCTTTTTTTTTCTTTTAATGGCTTTTTAACAACATTCAAAAAAAAAAAAAAAGAAAGTCTTGTTTGTTTGTTTGTTGTTTCCTGTAGAGTTTTAACTTTTTTTTTTTTTTTTTCCCCTTCCATTCATAATTAATCAGTTTGGGGAGATAGTGGCACACCAACTAGAGATTGCCTATCCTTTATTAAAAAGCTACACCTTTAGATGTAATTACTGTGGAAGTTCTATTGATTGCATGAAAACCTTCAGCAATGTAAAGGCCATGCAAGGCCTAGAATATAAAGATGTGCAACTGAGAGACATAAAAGAAAGCTCAAGATAAAACAAAATGAACAGCTAGACCACAGTTGGAGAGGCTTATTTTTACCTAAGAGCTTGTTCTTCTTAAACAAGCAAAAATGAAAAAACAAAGAGTAATAGACTGCTAACCTCCAGATAGTTTGCAGAGTATTGCAAACAAGTTCTTCTACAGAGGCGAAACCAAGATAAATTTGTCTACCTTAACAAATACTAGCTAATGCTCAAACCTCCCTTTCCTTATCTCCTTCTTCTTCCTCTTCTTCTTCCTCTTCTTCTTCTTCTTCTTCTTCTTTAATTTTCTTTTTCAAATTAATTTCATTTCTTTCTTTTGAATGTGCATCGTGGTCTTTTATTTAAAAAAAAAAAAAAAAAGTTTTGATGTTTTGTGCTTATGTAGCTTCAGCTGCAACCAGTTATTTTCCAGCTGGGATACTATTGAGCCTCAGTACTGATTTACCCCTTTTAGAGACACACTCAAAGCCTGGCAAAGAAAGGTTTCCCTGAGGAGATGGGCTGGCTTGCTGAGAGCTACTAAACCCATGAGTATCTTCTTGTATGTGGTACAGAAGTAAGACTGCTTTCCCACCCCTCAGCTTACTGCGGTTCTGGTCTGTGATGCTGTGGGATAATGAACGTGATCTCTGCAGCCTATGGATTGTGGCAGGGTGCATTTGCAATACCTTGAAGCTCAGAACCTGTTTCTCTGTTGAAATCAATCCCTTCAATAGTTCTGTGGCATTTGTCACCTTTGCTGTCATGGAAGATAGGACAGAATGAGGACAACTTATATGAACCTTAGAAACCTCTAGTTGTAGAGGGAATATTTAAAACACTTACTATTATGTGTTCTTTCTGATGCCTGAATTATACTCTCTTTTTTGTCCATTTCACTTTCTTTTTCTTTCTGTCTCCTTCCCTCTAAAGCAGCCTGAAGGATTTGTATTGGTTTTTCAGAGAGGCTGCCTCTCATGCTGTGTGGAATCATGTTCTATCTTAAATAGGAGATATTCTTGAAAGGAAACACCCAGAGGTTACTGAGAAGCTTTACCACAACCTCAGACGCAGCTTCTTAGTATTAGAATTAGCACAATGGCTAAGTAAAATATGCTAAGTAACTGTGTAACTGAATGCCCTAGATTTTCCACCAGATTAACAGGTGGGGTGTAACAAGTATACATGCATTCCCAGAGGTGGTGAAGTTGGTATCTGTAAAAAGTTCCTCCTAGACATTGCCTTCATAGGACAACAAACATTTCACCAGAACACACTTCAAATAATAATAATAATAATAGTAATAATAATAATAATAACAACAACAATAAAGCAACCAACTTACAAACAAAATACCTACAAAGAACGAACACCTTCATATCTATATCATCTATATCTATAGCTTTTTTGCTTGTCTCAGAAACTAATTAAGACTTGGTTGAACGGATCAGGTATAGAATAGATTCCTTGTCACCCTTATAGTACAGAACTCAGAGCTAACAGAAGAGATGCTGAGCAAAAATGTTGATGATGAGAAGCCTGAGCAAGTACAGCAGGAGCTAGTAAGCCAACCTCCTATATGTGGGATCTCTTTAATATTACAAGCTTCTGTGAATTCACAGATGCATCATTGCATGAGGTTAGAACAAAACACTACCCTTAGCTGACGGAATGCTTTGGGAACCTGCATCAAAAGAGTCTTTTTTTTAAGGGAGTGTGTTGTTCAGAAGTCATACAAAATTTTCTTATTCATTTTTTGTGTATGTGTTGTTTCCTTTCCATTTGTGTTTTATAATAATAATAATAACAATAATAATAATAACAACAATAATAAATAACATAATATAATAACTATAATAATAATAATTATTTATTATTATTTATTATTATTATTATGTAACATATAAATCTAAGCTTCTTTTGAGCTTCCTTGCTGCCCTTGGTAGCAACAGTCTACCAGGATTTGGGCAGAGAATACCCACAGCAAGGTCTAGGACTGATTTAAGCCTTCCAGTAACCTCCTCTAAACAACTGGCTGCTCTCTTACATGTGAAATCGATCCTCTTCTGTTAAGGCTAAACTCCACAGAAAGACTAACACTAAAGTTGATTCAATTAATAATTGCATGTGAAAACAATACACTGGTAGGGATATTTTATTTTGCCTGACCAAGGTATTTCCTGCTTGGCTCACATTATGATTTAGAGGCACTTAAAAGTCTTATTTTGGGATATAATCTATTCTCAGTCCAGCTTCTTAAAGTTTAATAGTGGAGAAACAATCTTCCTTTAATACATCTGTAAACTGCCATGACTTACCAGGCAGAAAAATACTTACCTGGTGTATGGAGTTCTGGCTGTTGACCTTACTTTAGTGTTAGATGAGTTACTGGCTACATACTAGCTTGAGCTTTATCAAGAAGTATTTTTGTCTTGTCTTTTTTGATTATTTTGTGGTTTTATTTATTTTATTATTAGTTATATTTTCCAGACTTTCTTGCTAGAAGCTGTAAAATACAGGTTTCAGTGATTTCTATGCCAAATTTGCATTTAACTGGTACTCCAGGTTATTTTCTCTGGTGCAGTGAGGAAGTGAAAAGTGGTCAGTTATTTTTCCTTGATTATTGGTTTACCAATTTTTCATGAGTAAATAGGAAATATAACTTTTGACATATATATATATTTTTTACAAAAGACACAGTCTTTTGAATTAGTTTAATTCCGCATTTCTTATCCCCCCCAAATGATCTTACCTTTACATGTTTCAGAACAGAAAAAAATATTTTCTAATGAAAATCTAAATCTGAAAAACATGTTCACTAATGATAAGGATGTTGAAATGTATGGAGGTAAGTAAAAACAGGAAATATTATGAAGATGGGTGATACGTTTTTGTAATGCTGCTCTTTGTTCTTACTATGAAGGACAATATGTTTTACAAAGTAGATTTTAAGACAACATTGTTAATATATATATATTTATTATTTAATCTTTGACAAAGGTGTTTGCTTTGCTTTGTTATCTGCTTTTAGTAGTCATCTCTTGATATACACTGATGCAAACAGATGTCCTATCTAACATTGATATTTGGGTAAAGTTCTGCTGAAACAGTTTCAGCAGATGGAGCTAGTGTGCTTCTAATCTTTGACAACTGTGCCTACTGTGAAAAAGATGAGCACAAAAGCACACAGGACTGTGGCTAGGGATTTATTGGGGTCAGTGCTGAAGATTTTCTTTTGGTTTAATGGAAAAGTAGCAAACATAAGTGGAAATTAAATACCCTTTATCAAGCACTGGTAGATATGAAGAGTGCAGCTGTGTGATTCAAACACTTATGTACCATAGCATGGCAAAAATCGGAGAAGCATATTAGACACTATAGTTGTCTCCCAAGTTTTTATGATATCCTGCTATTTCCCAGTCACTCTCATAGAATAATACACTATGTTCATGAAGTTCCATTAAACATTGAGGGATTCAGAAAACATGTGGTTGATTGTTTAGGTCTTATGGGGCACGCTGGTCATATTGGGTTATGGTAAGCATGGAGAAGTCCCTGTGGATCTGAAGCCAATTACTTCAACCCTGAACTGACCTGAAGAATAGATTTCAATTATATTCAGTGACAAGGGACTTGTATAGTCATTGACGTTTACAGGGATTTTAATGTAGGAAGATGCTAGGAACACCGTTCTTCCCAGCAAAATACTAGTAAGATGTCTGCTGGTTAGTAAAAGTAAAGACTGTTGTTCTCCACTTCTTAAACCATGACATTCCACACTGGAATCCAAGCTTCCTAGCTCCAAACGTACCACCAACCCTCCTCCTGCCCCCAGCATTCAGGGCACAGATAGTAGTGAGGGCTTATCCATAGTTCCTGTTCATACCAACAATTTATCTTTTTTCTCTAAATTAATTTAGATGGTCCTTTCCTGCAGAGGGTGTTCCTGTGACAGCAGCTCTTACTGAATACGAAGGCTCATAGCTATCCAAACATAAAAAGTGAGAAGAAAAGTGTGGGTTCTTGGATGTAATGCACAGGGCCCAATCTGAAGTACAATAGCACCTATAGCACCTATAATGCATGCAGAGCTCCAGGGTTGAACCTGCCACTGCTTCCTTTGCCTTGAGTCACACTGGTGAGCGTATCAAAGACCTATAGAGCAGAGCTGTCCTTACCATGGCATCCTTGCTGGACTCAGTTCTCAGTCCAGCAGTTTTCATTTGATATCCTAACTAATGCAGAAGATGGGAGCCTCAAAAATCTCTGCTTTAACATGGTGCTGGAGGGCAATGACAGATGAAAGAGAATGCTCAGAGCTGTCAGCCAACTTTTGCAGTTATTCTACCCTGGGTAGATCACCCAGTGACTTGGGATTTAATTTGCATACCTATATGTGTAGACAGGCAGGGAAAGGGTGGGGAGGTAAGAAAGAACAGTTCAGTAAACTTTCCAGTCTGCACAAAACTTCAGGATTTTCTGTTTGTGACATCAACTTTCTAGGCACTGGTAGCAGCAAGAAGTTGCCCTTTGTCCTTGCCTGGGGGAAGGACTCACCCTGTTCACACCCCTGATAACTTTATTTCAGTACTCTGAGGAGAGCTATGTGCTATTTCAGAAGTTTATATGCAGTATCAGTGCTATCAGATTGTACCTTCTGTACAGTTCTCCGGTTCTTACATTGTGATTTAGTGTAGTGCATTACTGGAGCAGTGTGTGAGAGTTTCAAAGCTGTCATTGGTCATTGCTACAGCAGCATAACACTGACAAGCAACTGATGGAAAGAAAGGTTTTATTACTATTCTGTTCTCTCCTTGTTGCCCATTTAGGTCTTCAGCTTCTGTACTTTAATGACTACATACTCTGCTGAATTTTTGAGCAAAGTTTCAGTGGGTATAAAATAAGGCATTACTTTGTTATCTGCACGTCTGTTACTGAAACGACAATTTTTGCTTTATTGTAAATTGCTTGCTGCAGCAACAAATTAAGCCATGGTTCTGCACACACATGCATAAATTTGACATCCTGGTTTTGAATTCATGTTGTTTCGATTTCATGACCTAATTTGAAGTTAGCAGACTTTAAAAGATTTTCTTTTGCAGATTGTCATCTATTGTTAGTATTTCAAAACTTTGTTCCATAAGTCCATAAGACCTTGATTATCCAGAACCCTTGCTGGAGATTACTGCTCTAAGATACTAGGCATGTAGTGTAAAAATGCAGAAATTCAACTTATATCAGAATCTGCTCTGCATTTTCATATGTCTTATGTTAGTTATATACAGCATACATCCAACACTAATTATACTTGGAGTGCAATTTCCTGTTAAGGAGAAAACATTGCATAATGTTGGTTAATTTTCTTAGTTACTGTGAGTCAGCTGAGTTATGATAATAAATCCCAACTTGAAACCCAGAGATTTTTATTTTCATTTTTTTAACCAAGTCTCTGACAATATTTCTGAATGACTATTGCTTTTATTGTTTGTGGTCACAGTCTCTAAAACACTACTTGTGTTAACTACCTTCTGTAAATTCCTTGAACTTAGTGCATGAAAAGTTTTGTATTAAAGTTGTGTTTAACATCGCATTGTTGTCCGCAAAACAACATATCCACAGTTTCCTTTTCTGCTATGAATGACATGTCTATGTAGAAAGCTGGTGCACAATAAAGGACAGTTTGAATTTACAGTGTGTGGTTTAATCTGTCCTGGCTCCAGGTGAGGCATTCCCAGCACAGCTATCCATCTCACCTGGCTGCAGGTGTCTCCAGGCTTCTGCACTGCCAATGTAGAGTCTCCTGCAGAGGGAGATTCAGAGCACATAAGATAGACATGTGCTGTGATCTCTGTTCCAGAGAGAAACCATGCTCTCTCCCCACTGTGACTCTAAAGAGAGTCTGGGGAGAAAAGATTCCACTTCAAGTGATGTGATACCTCTCCCTCTCACCTGCTCTGCCTCTCACTGCTGCCTGTGAGACAAATGTCTCCACACTGAGTTTGGAACTAATTGTACAAGCTCTCAGAGATATGCTCATGGGGCACAGACTCCCTCTGCAACCAGCAGGAAAAAAAAAAAAAAGAAAAAAAGATTATTTTATTTGGAAATTGATTCAGAGCAGGAGAGGCTTTGCTTCTCTTTTTCCTTCTCTGGTAGAAGGGGTAGCAGACTATCCTCCCAAGCATAAAGTCAACCTTCGTGATGGGCAGATAAGGAGCTGGCATGAAAGAACTCATAATTTACACTCTCCCTAATTCACTACACCGACTATCTTTTCCATGTTGCCAAGCCAAAGTGATACACAGCTTAATAACAAAAATTCTATCTGTCTAAAGACTCCCAGAAAGTGAATCAGAGTCCCAGGGGGTAAAGACTTTACGTCCAGTCTGGGGCTTTGATAGTACTCCAGATATTGCCAGGGAATATTTAAATAAGCAACACACGGAATTATTTTCCCAGTGGAAATACTTAATAAAACTAAAAGTACTGTTGGTTCTTTATTACTGCGAAACTAGGTACTGTGCATTTACAACCGATATGACCATTTCAGTGAAATATCATCACCTTCCTGATGCCACTGTTTTAAACCCATGTGAGCCACTGAAACTACATTATACAATAAAATAATTTTAAAAGAAAAAGGGTCATAGTACATCACCAGCAACACACATGAGATGTAGAGCTTTGCAAGGACTAGTGTAGGAATTAGGCTTTGCTAATAAATACTTTCTGTTAGGTTCTTGACAGGAAACAGGTAGAAAAGCTGTAAATCCTTTGTAAAGAAAAGTAGGGATGCTGCCTTTCTGAACACCAGATAAGGTCTTATTACCGACAAAAGAGATCTCAGTTCTGGGCTGGCAGAGTAATGTCACCCTCTCGGCAGTGCTAAGCACTCATGAAGGAGGTACATGGAGGGAAAGAGTTTCTATATCACATCAGCTGTGGTTAAAGAATGCATTACTTAACAGTTACTGAACAAAATAAAATTTAGAACATCTTGCAATAATAGCTTCCTTTGTGAATTAACTCCCCCCACAAGTTCATGAACAAACACACCGACGAATAGGATCTTAAGTAGTTCTATAAAATAACAGGAAAAAGCTTCACAGTAACTGGAGAAATCTCTTCAACAGTTGTATGTTGAGAAAAAACATAAAAAGAGATTTAGTTGTTGAAAGACCTTTGAATTTTCTTTCACAAAGAATATATACCTAATTTCTTTAGGTGCTCTAATAGGTGTCAATGACAAGGATCATTTGTTGCAATGTGAGATAATCCTTTCCTGTTGTGTATCTTAGGATCTTACAAAGTAGGATTTTGAGTTAATTACCTGTGTTAATATAAGCAATTATTAATAATGGAACTGAGAGATCAGTTTGTAGCAAGAAAATCACCTCAGACAAGTGAAATCTGAGTTTTATAGATTGTTTCTTTACAATTAGTGAAAAACCTTTCTGCAGTAGTTTTTAAACCTTTTCTTCCCCAGTGTGAATGCTTTCTTTGCTTTCTTTCTTTTTATTTTATTTTATTTTATTTTATTTTTTTATTTTATTTTATTTTATTTTATTTTATTTTATTTTATTTTATTTTATTTTATTTTATTTATTTTATTTTATTTTATTTTATTTATTTTATTTATTTTATTTTATTTTATTTTATTTTATTTTATTTTATTTTATTTTATTTTATTTTTTAACCTTTGCATACAGTTGATTTCTTGTAATTTTCTGCTTCTCTTCACAAATGTGGATATTACCAGAAAATGGGAAGGAGAAAATGTAGTTATGCTTTTTAACTTTTGCCTAGTGTACATAACAAAACAGCTAAGTGTGGAACAGATGGAAAGTGTCCTATGCAATATATTTCATCTGTATTCTTTCATCTGGATGGCTATTCATGGGGTGTATATCTTGTTTAAACTCAAGAGATTTGTAAATGTCACGGGCTCTTGAGTATATTTTTCTCTTCATGGGATTCGTTCTTAGTTGTATACTGTTTTTTCTAGAGGTTTATTTGGATTCACATACATACACACACACTTTTTTTCTTAGGTTAAGGCTTACTAAAATGCAGCTCTCCACACATTAGTGACCCATGAAGCCTTTTTATATGGCTCACAAATTAGTTTTTCCTTTTGTCCACCCTTAATGGAGCCAAATAACAGAATCACAGAAGGGCTGAGGTTGGAGGAGACCTCTGGAGGCCATCTGCTCCAAACCCTTTCACAAGCAGGGACATGTAGAGCAGGTTTCCCAGGACCACGTCCAGGCAGTTTTTGAATATCCCCAAGGTGGGTACTCTGGGCAACCTGTGCCAGAGCTCCTGATATTCAGAGGGATTCTCCTGTGTTTCAGTTTGTGCCCATTGCATCTTGTCACTGGGCACCACTCAAAGAAGCCTGGCTTTCTTGCACCCTCCCTTCAGGCATTTATATACATTGGTGAGATCACCCTGGCCTTCTCATTCTTAGGCGTAAAAATGATTTTTGGGGTACAGGTTTTAAAGTAAGGCAATGTTCATGCTGTTGAACAGAGCCAGGGGAAAGATTCTGACTGTTATACTATGATCACACAAACTGTTTAGTTGTTAACAAGGTTCTTACTTCCTTATGGTTTCCTAGGCCTTCCAGACGTGGTCTGGGCAAGGTTTCAGACACCTAGCACCAAAGACAATTCCCAAAAAGCAGAATGGATTGAGATTACACCAGGTTTGGCTCCCTCTTCTCTCTGCTGTTGCCCAGTTCTGTGTCAGAAAGCTTCGTACCCTCAGACATCCCACATGCTCTTCTCTGTGGCTATAGCACACACCTTCATACCTAATGTTCAAAAACTCAACCTCCCCCCTCTTCTGTTGCAATTTTACAGCTTTCTTTATATGTTTCCCTCCAAGAACCCAACTGGAGATTATTTGTTAAAAAATCTTAATTATTTTAGATACTGAAGTGAAAATGTAGATCCAGACAGGATTGGTGCTCTGGTTCTTTGGAAGCTAGAAATAAACACTGGTTATGCTACACTGTAGAAGGAAAACAAGACAGAGTTGAAGACTTATTAGAGTACCCAGGTTGGTAAATTCTGTAAGGAATAAAAGTCCCTAATGTAGAAATTCAGAGCTTTACTTGCTGCGTTACATTTTGGGAAGTCAACATTACAAAAATGGCATGCATGATAGAAGGCACCAGCAATAATGTTGAAAAGTATGCTCAACAGGAAAAAAGACAGCATGTTAAGCTTTCCACAGTGCCAGAAGAGCATACTGATGACAAGGATGCTGTTTTCATCTGTGGAGTGACAGAAAAAGTCTCAGAAGCCCTTGATGCTCTTTAGAATCTCAAAGATGGCACTGATTGAAAAAATAACTATTCTAAGTGCCATGCTATTGATGAAAACAACACATGGGAAGCTCATCGCTCACTTGTGTCACAACAGATGGTGCCTCCTGTGTGATGTGGAGAGAATGGGGTGTTGCAGCTCTTACGAACAAAAATGTTGTGGAATCTGGAGATGAAGGCATTGTGTGCTGTCACTGTATTATTCATTAGTGCACATTTCCTTCAAATGGAGCATGCCATATACTGGTGTTAAGCGTATGAAAGTCTCCATATCTGAAAGTCCAGTCCTCTGTGGAAGAACATGTGGCTAAATTTAAGTTTAGAGATAGTGTACATTTACAGCCATTCAATGATGATTAGGTGTCCAGGTCTAAATAACTTTTATTTATTTATTTGTTTGTTTGTTTGTTTATTTATTTATTTTGATTGAGGACATATATGTATTTCTGCAAAAGAGGAATGAACTTGACAATATCTTTGAGGTACTGGCTGGGATTGCACAAGCTAGCTTTCAATCTCCGCTTTTTCATGTCTCAGAAATTGCATCAGAAGCTGTGAGATGGCAGAAATTCACATCTGCCCTAATTGCCTACATAAAATCTTTGAAGGGAAAACTCAAAGTATTGCAGAAACATCAGAAGCACAGTGACACTGCTAGTTTGCAGCAAAAGAAGAACTAGTGGAAAAGAAGCTTTTTTCCTTCAGGATGTGAAAACCAGACACAGACTTTATCCTTTGAGATCCCAGAGTTCTTCCAGGAGCACTTCTGGGATCCACAAGCAGGTACTCATTCCTTTCTCCTGTGACCCAAAAAGTGCTCCAGAAGATGTGCTTTTTGGCCTGAAGTAAACTGTGAAAACATAGACATCCTAACATGAATGACTCACTGTTTTCTACAAAACCTTTAATTATGAGCCTTCCAAGTGATTGACATCACTCTTACAAGATTATGCTTTCCCTTCAAAGCATATCCAGATGTGAGCAAATATTCTTAAATACGAGTATTAATAAATCAACACTGAGATCATAGCAGACCAATGACCATTTCAGGTCAGTCTTTTTGGTTACATCAAGTTTTAAACTCATGTTACTCCTCATCATCAGCAATTAAAATCTTCTGTATAAATGTCAGTCAACCATAAACTGAATAACAACACTGAATTCTCCTTACAGAAAATTTGTATATATGCTAGACTACATCTACAAAACATTTTGGAGTCTTGTATCGCAAATGGGTTACTTTTCTATGACTAAACCTGATACCCATTCAATCTATTTCTTCTAAATAAATTTTTGGGGAAACACTCAAAATAGATGTTTTCAGGATATCAGTCAGGATTATGGCTCCCTCTTCATTTTGAAGTGTCCCAAACAAACAAACAAAAAAAATAAAAATAGATTAACAGAGTGAACAACCATCAGAAATTCACCTCATCCTCCTTTGTTTATTGCAGTTGTGATTCTGTAATCGATTAGCTACTCTAAGGACAAAGTAAAGAGTACCAAATAGCACAAGCCTGTCAGAATTTCCTTAACAACAATCCCAGGGTTAAGCCCCATTACTCCTAGTGCACAGTATTACTGAGTCTCTGGGAAGACTGTACAGCTTTTATTAAGGGCAAAACTTAATGACTACTACAAAGAACGCCAATTCTAGACATAAATGAATGCAGCTGGTCATACCAAAGCTATAGTATGTACTCAGTAATGCTAGCACTTAATGATTAATTATCTATACATACCAGCAGAAAAGTCACACTCGTAACATCTTGTTTCATGATAGGATCTGATACCAATTAACTGGTTAATCTCTGAAATAATTAGATTCTATCAGAAAACTTCATATAAATTCTCTTCCCATTTCAATTACTAATGTCAATGCAGAATGCAGAATTTTTTGAAATCACTTTTTCCAAATCTGGAAAATAGTCTAGAGATTATTTTGATCACAGCTACTGCTCCATCTGTACATGGAGGAGAGGTCTTTGCTTTACTCATGCCATGAAAAAAAATTTCCCATTATTTTTCTGAGATAATACCCGAAGGAAGGAACTTGTCCTTTTCCTCTCACCGTTCAATGCTGCTCTTTGTTTACGTGCTTTTTACCTGTTTTCTATCAACAGGGACTGACAGTTCTCTGGCTATCTCCTTATGTGGAGTTCAAGGAGCTTTTTAGCTTACCTGGCACAGTTACAGTTGGCTCAGTTAGGCCATATCCATCTTTCTTTCACCTTTTCAGAATTGCTGGTTTCACAGTTTATTTCCTTTAGCCAGCAAAGCTGCTGTGGTAGGCTGCCATGCATACCTGTTTCTATTGTTGTTGTTGTTGTTGTTGTTTATTTGTTTGTTTGTTTTGTTGAGTTGTGTTATATTTTGTTTTGTTTTTGTTAGTTTTGGTGTTTTCTTTTTTAAGTTTGATAATGCAGTCTAAAGGATGGAGCAGTTGTATGGTGCCTTCCCAAAAATGCCTTTCTATCTTGCTTCATTTTGCTTTAAAGTTAGGTAAGATATAAGGCAGATAGATTTGAATTTTATAGAATCTACAAACTCCAAGTTCCTTTATAGTAAATAAAATTGATTATCTGTAAGCATAATCACTTCAAGCCTGTGCCAGGCAAGCTGAAGTCTGCAGGTCAGAAACAGCAGGTAATGTTTTACATTTAATCTAACAGGTACATCTTTTACATCATTTTGCAAGTCATCCCTGTAGTTATGACCAAACACATAGGCAAAATTGTGTTTGTAGTTATTGTATTTACATGCATATATATATTCTTGTTTATGCATATATATATATATATTCTTGTTTACTCAGGTATTTTACCCACTGAATCCAGAGTGGATCTCTTTGTCAATTTGATGGACAGACTGATAGATGCATGTGGGTTAAGGACTCTTAATCTCACTATTACATTTGTTCTGTAAAGGTCATAGGAATCTTGGTTATGCCTCCATCCTGGAAAATACTAAAGCCAGCAACATCTCTAAGCCAAATATATCCAGTAGTCCTTCATGAAAAATAAATTAATCAATGGAACATATCTAAATTGTGTTGTTAATTCTGGCTCTGTAAAAAGGCTTTTACAGTAGTTTATAACAACTACATATATAGCTGAAGGGTGGGGACTCAGAACATATCTCTATAGTTATTATGACCTTAAAGGATTGTCTTAAAAAAAAATTACTTTTTATTGTAAAGTTGTTTCTTTTATTTTTTTTTTCCCTAGAAATGGCACCTCTTCTTTCTCGTCTTACCATCCTAAAATAATGATGTTTTTTGAAACACGACTTTTTCTCAGAAGTGAGAACAGCAAGCTGATAGCATGTAAAATTGCAGTCTCAAGTACCTGTTGTTTTGTGTGCATGTGGCTGCAGGGCCCAGAACTAAAGAGAAAACTAATTAAAATCCAAAGCAAGTTCTATCTCCCCTGCCTTAGAGTTATGTACTTTTAGAGTAAAACAGTGTACTTGCTAAATACAACTTGTTACTTTAGTGGAGGTTGTGACACACTGAAGCAAAACCTAGAGGGTGAGTGGAATGAATTAGCGGCTGTTAGGTCTTCAGGTATCATGGGTTTCCATAGTTTTGGAGAATGACAGGGGCTAATGTCCCTGCAGTATATCAGCTGAGTACCTGTTGCACTGGCAATTTAAAGGAGATGAGCTCCAGTTTCCTCAGGGCTACTCAGGTTTCACACAGGCCTTGTGGGGACTTATGCAACTATCTTATTTTTCCAGGGTTTGGTTCAAACAAACCTTGAGACACTGGAATAAAGTCAGAATTCCATTTGAGGCAAAGGGATGATTCATGACCTGGTGTCAAATCTGTCACAGCATCACAGAATGTTAAAGGTAGGAAGGTCTCTGGAGGCACCTGCTCCAGAAGGGACACCCACAGCAGGGTGCCCAGGACTACGTCCAGGTGGCTTTTGAAGATCTCCAACGAGGGAGACTCCACAACCTCTCTGAGCAACCTGTGCCAGTGCTCATTCACTGCCAGTACAGTAAAGAAGTGCTTCCTGATGTTTAGAAGGAACCTCCTGTGCTCCAGTTTATGCCCATTGCCTTTTGTCTTGTCACTGGGCACCAGTGAAAAGAGCCTGGCTCCATTTAATTCACACCCTCCCTTCAAGTATAGACCTTGATGAGAACCCCCTGAGCCTCCTCTTCTCCAGGCTGAACAGGCCCAACTCTCTCAACCTCTCCTCACAGGGGAGGTGCTCCAGTCCACTGGACATCTTGGTGACCCTCTGTTGGACTCTCTCCAGTATGTCCATGTCACTCTTGCTCTGCAGGGCCCTGAACTGGACACAGTACTACAGTATGCCACTGAATCAAGTGTTTGATAAGGAAAAGAAGAGATAAGCTACTTGAACATTTACTTTTTCTGAAGCAAATGCAAAAATCCAGCAATTAAATAGAAAACAAAACAAAACAACCCCCAAACCCTCAAACCAAAAAAAAAAAAAACCAAAAACCCACAACAAAACAAAACAACAAAACAACAAACTAAGAAACAAAAACCACAATGAATATACCCAGATAAATAAAGTTTAAATATAATGAGCAGTTCTTTGCATGTAAAAAAACAGGACGCTGTCTCTGTAGGTGATGCTAAAGCAAGCACATGGAACCAGAGAGAGCGGACAGGGGACAGGCTGGTGCCACTTTGCTGCAGCCACCCAGGGGCAGTGTGCTGGGAGCACACCTTGCCCAAAGAGAGCACAGAGGAGTGAGCAGGACTGGCTGCCTTTGAGCCTCTTCACTGCATCTCAGGAGTCATCTCAGGGTCTCTCCGAGGCCAGATCTGTTGATGACCAACATTAAGAAGTAAAATTTATCAACAGAGTGAATGCAAAATTATGATGTTATCTGATGTGCCATGCTTCTTACAAAACAATGTAGATCTGAAAGACTTAAAAAGTCTTTATTTTTATTTATTTCATAAATAATCACAAGAAAGAAGCATTATTATTGGCTGATGATATTCTATATTTCCAATTTATCAGTCCTTTATTTTACAGCTTAAACTATTTTTACTCTACTTAATTTTATATAGTTATTAAAACAAAGAAACAAGTTATCTGAAAATAAACTAACACACAGTTTTAATATAAATGCCCTAAAATACTTTGTTTTCTTTTTCTTTTTTTTTTTTCTTTCTTATTGAGTCAAATGACAAATACTAACTTGATAACTGTTACTTTAGTGCCCAGATTTCTCTTTTAAATCTCATTAAACACTATTAGATCTTTGAAAGGTTCAGCATCTCACTTCTCTTTTCTATGATTAAAGATTACCAGCTTCTTCACAACTCAAAAATATCATTCTTTAATTCATAACTAACTACTTTTTTTTTCTTTCTTTCTTTTTTTTTTTTTCTTCTCTCATGCCTAAAATTTTTCTTTGCTAACCTTTTCTAAAGTTTTCTTTGCTAACCTTAAAATAGGTATTTTGGCATCCATATTATCTCTATATAGATGCTTACAAAGAGAATTTTTAGTCTGTATAGAGACTATGGAAGTTTTATAGAGACCTTCACGTGCTTTGAAAATTAAGATGAGAGATAGGAATCTGAAGAATGGTGACCACACTTGCACATTGGGTGTTGAAGTCAGTACAAAGGGATGTAAACAGATAGCTTTCTGGGTGGAACTAAATATCCTCAGAGTGCTGGCTGCAGTCATAGCATGGTGATGAGGTGTTTTTCATGGTGAGGTGCTTGTCGCTGATATATTCAGGATTTATTTTTTATCCCTTAATGATAAAGCTTTTGCATATTTAACATAAACTTAGACTACAAGTAATACCACAATTCTGATATCTGAGAGGAGAAATTGTGATGAGATTTACTGTAGAGCTGGATATAGTGGAGTTAATATGAAAGGAGTAAAACAGAAGAAAGGGTTGTACAGCTTTCTGAATACTATTTTTATTGGAAGGTGCTGTTATTTTTGTGCTTGCCCTAAATGAGATATAAAAGGCTGGAATAAAGTAACAGGGTAAAAGCAGGTATTAGAAATTAATTAAATTATTTAATGTTTTATATATCTGCATTAGTGTTTCCTGTAGTGCTTATTACTATAACATCTAAGCGCTCCTTAAGTAATTTAGATCTGCTTTGTGGAGTCATTAATGCACTTCAGTTGAATCATCTGCTCTTTTTATTTTCCCAGTAGAGAACCAATGCCTAGGTTGCCTTCTTTTCTTCATTTTTATTCCTTGCTAGGTCTTCCCCAAGCTGTTTATAGTGGGAAAGCTTTCTCGAAGACTACAGTTTTGCCTGTATTCTGATAGCGATCAGGTATTCCTGAAAGCTGATTGCATCACTAACCCTTTTTAACTAACTATGCATGTTTTCTCTCTCCGGCCTTCATGCACTTTATCCTTTGTGAGCTGCCTGGCTGCAGCATTTCCAGGCATGGGCAGAGATGTAGTCAGCTGAGGTCCCAGATGGCTTCTAAGAGAAGAGCTCACATTCTTAAAATGGTAACAAAAACACCCTGGAACAGAAAGAGATGAAGCACAAGCATCATGCGTTTTCAGTCCCAACCCTATTAAGAAGGCAGTACTCAGTAGCCATAAGAAGCTTCTCAAATCTCTGGAGCAGTGACTTTCTGTAAAACTGTGTGGAATAATGGAAGAAAAAGTTAATGCTGCCAGACCAGCCTCAACAAGTTATTTTATTTGCTCTGACAAAAACTGTGTGCATAAAATGCAGGAAATTTGCACCAGAATCGTGCTGCTGTAGTACCTAATATACTGTAGGAGACTTATTACCTAATTGCCATTACAGTGCAGTAGTTTAGAAAATCTCATGAGGCAACCACTTCTAATACCTAATTATTTCTGTATATCCCCTTATTAAAGGCTATGCTTTCTCAGCAGTGCATTTTTCTGCTCACTCCAATATGGCACTCTTTCACCCAGTCTGTCAATATACTGTTCAGGAATAACCTGTAGTTAGTACTGTCTTAAATGGTAATCATGTTTGCAAAGTGTTGTTTGGAAGACATGCACACGTTCATTTCTTTCTGTAGTATATTTATATACTTGTTACTATGTTAAATGTTACTTGATTTTACCTGTATTGCACTGTACCTGTCTTCAGTACTCTCACTATTACTTTTTCAATAAGGTGTATGAAAAACCAGCAATGGGTATGTGGTAACATATATTCCGTTCACAGGATGATGGGAAGATGTATAAAATATAGATGTATTCAGATGTAATCCTTTTCTTATTCCTTTTATATCAGCCTTCTTCTTAGGTCAACAATTCTCAACCTTTGTCTATCTGAGACCTGAAGGTGAAACCGAGTAAGTTGGAATCCATATTCTTTCTGGCCATAATGAGACTGAAGGGGTTTATAGCTTTTTGAAATTTTTCTTTGCTGAGATATGACCCTGTGTCTATGACCACTTGCTTTGGACTAGGAGCAATTTGGGCAAGTGATTTGAGTATATATGTGTTCATAGAGTTTATGTTGCTATGGATGTGCATCTCTGGACAGCAAACACTTATCTTTGGAAAGTTCATGCCAGTTATTACCTGCTAGGCTGTCTTCCTACATGGTCACTACAGTCTTCATTTCCATTTTTCTATGTTCAGCAGCATTGCATATGATTTTTTAAATTTTTATTGAATCTAACAGAAATGCTGAAGTCAAAGGCAGCTTTTGTGAGATGTTGAACCATTACTCTGACTCATTCCTTAGGTAATCTGCTCTTGACTTTTCCATCTTCTCTCCAAGATGTGCAATGTGAGACTCATTTAATTAACAAAATTAAATGGAAAATTCTTTAAACAATTGTTGATGGGTCAGAATAAGAACTTGGCTTGTCTAGAGAGACTTGGATACAACTCAGAACCATCTCTGAAGAAAGGCTAGAGTAATTTCTAGACCTGAATGACACCATCAGCTTCATCTCATTAGGTTTAGTTTTAAGGAGCCTTATTACTGACAAATCTACAAGAAGGATGGGCTTGCAACACCCTGAATTTGTTCTATTACCAATCTGGGATAAAATACCTGAAAATTCAGGATGACATTAAGTGCTCTGAATGACGTAGTTCCCAGTCTAATCCAGTCAATGGACCTGAAATCTTGGACGTTCAACTCAATCCAGAGCTACAAGAACTTTAATATTTTTCAACACAGAAGCTGGCAGTGAATGATTCAACAGTGGAAAACAGCCTGTTTGAGAAGGTTCCATGCAGTTTTAGTAGTTACCTTCCTGAAATCTTCTCAAAACTGACTTTCTGATCTGTAAACAATAAATAAGAATACTAGATATCTTTCAAAAGTTGCCTTATAATAAGATCCTATATTTCTGTGACGTGTGCTGGCTGTTATCTGTACCAGGAATCTTTGCATATGGAAAACAGAAAACACCAGTGGAGTTGTTGGAGAATAAAACTTGTCAGCAGGATTTAGTTTTTACAAGAAGACACTAGAGGTAATCTATGGGAATTTGTTGCTGTGCTAAGCAACACATTAAGTCTGAGTAGCTCAAGTTTGGTCCACTAGAGGTTTGTGAAATCATAGCTCAAGTTTGGTCCACTAGAGGTTTGTGAAATCATTTCCCAGGAACATTTTAAATCTTTTCTTGCAACAACCTTGCGGAGTCTCATATCGTTAAAATAGAATAAACTTTTGATCCAGTTCCTATTGTTCTCATTCAAACAAAAGACAGTCAAACAGTCACATAGAGATCTGCTTAATAGGCTTAGCATCTGGCTGGCTAGAATACAGTTTTAGCTGATTCTTTATTCATGGATCTACACAGGGAATTGCTCTATTTCTGGACTAATATGTTAGATTATGGAAAAAAAAGCTTTTATTACAGGTTTATTTATTTTTATTAAATTAAATTATTAAATTATTTATTTTTAATAGAGTGTATAATGTGGAATGGAGAGTTCATTGACATGAGATTCCCACACTGTCGTAGTTTGTCATAGTCCTAAATTTACTTATGTGGAAAAGAAGCCAAGATCCATGGCCTCATGTGGTTAATGAGACCTTCCAGAGTACTGGAAGGACACAGGTGGCTATCTATTAGCATCTAGCTCAGACCGTTTGACTTGCTTTCACATTGCTTGTTAAGCTTCAAGGCTTAAGGTTTCTCATATATCTGGGGTAATAGTTTTACTATTACTATGTTTTGCTATACTAACCCATTTCCTTTAATTTCTATCCTAATTACAATTAGATTAGAAGATATTTTATCCTTAATTTTATGCTGTATTTGTAGTCACTGCAACTTGGCACATAAAAACAGCTGAAATAATGTTCTAAAAAGCATTAGTAAATTTGTGATTTTCATAATAAAATCAGTACCTGGTATTAACATTCAAGAGCAGAAGCACAGTGTTACAAATCATAAGATAATTGTGGCTATTCAGAAAGATTCAGGTAGGTTCCATACATCCTAATCTTTAATCCCAGTTGCCACAGTTCAAAGAGAGTGATTGTTCAGAGCATAAGCTGTAGTAAAAATGATATTATTCAAAAATGTCTGAATTAATTTGAATTTATTATTTTCATCTTCACTCAGGATTCAATATTTCATTTGGTTTCAGTTAAATTCTTTGCATTTGGTTCATATTCAGTATGTGGTTCATTTGTGCATCACTAAAGATGGCTACTGCACAATGATTTTTATGTGTCTTGAAATATAATTAATGTAAAGCTGAATACCATTGATAAATGGAGGTTACTTATCAGTATTTAGCATATAGGGAAATATGAAAGGGAATAATGCAATTTGTCTGAAGCAATTAGTTGTCTAAATTAGAGATAAAGGATTAAGGATGAGACTTTTAAAGAGCCAAACGGTGAATAAATGTATTGAATGTTCAAAAGTACAAACATGACACTTTCAAGTTGGTAAAGCCTTGCAAAATGATAGATGTCTTTGTACTTCCTGTGGACAAACAGAAAGTGTACAGTATTAGATGATGTCTAGGTGTGATATGCATAATCGTCTTGGAAAATTGTAGACAGGAAAGACTGTAACATGTTGAGTCTTGAAACATGCTCATTCCAGCATCCTTCTGCTAAAGATGCTAAAGATCCCTGACGTAATAAAGTGATGGAGATCCAAATCCTTCAAATGTCTCTTAGAGACAGTAAATAGTATATTAAACAGCTTACAACCATGTTATATTTGGTTTCTAAAGTGCACTGTACTTCCTGTTAGTCAGGAAAAAACTTCAGCTGTCAGGAATCTGAGTTACTGGGCTTTTTCATAGATTCATAGAATCATAGAACAGCTTGGTTTGGAAGGGAAATTAAAGATCATCTAGTTCCAACCCCTCTGCCATGGGCAGGGATGCTGCACTAGATCAGGTTCACAGGTCCTTGTACAAACCAGTCTTGAACACTTCCAGGGATGGGACATCCACAGCTACTCCGAGCAACCTGTTCCAGTGCTTCACCATGCTCTGAGTGAAGAATTTCCTCCTAACATCTAACCAAAATTGACACTCTTTTGGTTTAAAAACAATCCCCCTTGACCTATCATTATCTGCCCATGCAAACATTTACACTCCGTCTTTTTTTGTAAGCCCCTTTAAGTACTGAAAGGCTGCAGTGAGGTCTCTCTGGAGCCTTCTCTTCTTCAGGCTGAACATCCCCAGTTCTCTCAGCTTTTCTTCACAGGAGAGGTGCTCCAGCCCTCCCATCATCTTCATGGCCTTCCTCTGGACCTCCTCTAACAGGTCCACATCCTTCTTGTGCTGGGGGCCCCAGACCTGGATGCAGCACTCCCAGTGGGGCTTCACAAGGGCAGAATAGAAGGGGACAATCATCTCCCTTGAGCTGCTGGCCATTCCTCTGTTGATGCAGCCCAGGATGTAGTTGATCTTCTTGGCTTCAAGTGCATGCTGCTGGCTCATGTCAAGCTTTCTGTCCATCAGAACCCCCAAGTCATTCTCTGCAGGGCTGCTCTCAATGAGTTCTTCTCCCAGTCTGTCCTCATGTCTGGGGTTGCCCCAACTTAGGTGCAATACTATGCACTTAGACTTGTTGAACCTCATTAAGTTCACATGGGCCCACTTCTCAAGCTCTTCTACACCCCTCTGGATGGCATCCATTCTTTCTGTTTCATCAAGTGTGCCACTCAGCTTGGTGTCAATTTTGATCTTCCTGAGGGTGCACTTTGTCTATGTTGTTGATAAAATTGTTAAACAGTATTGGTCCCTAGGGGACACCACTCGTCACTGGCCTCCACCTGGTTATACAGCCACTGACCACCACTTCCTGGGTGCAGCCTTCAAGCCAACTCCTTATCAACCGAATGGTTCACCCTTCAAATCTATGTCTCTCCAATTGGGAGATCAGGATGTCATGTGGGACTGTGTCAAAGGTCCTACAGAAGTCCAGGTAGATGACATTGTTTGGCCTTCCTTGTCAATTGATGCAGTCACTCCATTACAGAAAGCCAACAGGTTGGTCAGGTATGATTTGCCCTTTGCAAAGACATGCTGGCTGTCTCAGATCACCTCCTTGTCTTGCATTTACCTTGACATTGATTCCTGGAGGATCTGTTCCATGATCTTCCCAGGCACAGAGGTAAGACTCACTGGTCTGTAGTTCCCTGGGTCCTCCTTTCTACCCCTTTTAAAAATGGGAGTGATGTTTCCCTTTTTCCAGTCACCAGGGACTTCACCTGACTGCCATGAGTTTTCAAATATGATGGAGAGAGGCTTGGCAACTACATCAGCCAGTTCCCTCTGGACCCTGGGGTGCAGGTCATTGGGCTCCATAGACTTGTACCTGTTTGACTTCATCAGATGGTCTTGACCTTGCTCTTTACTTACAGTGGGATGAACTTTGCTCCCCTAGCCCTCATCTACAGGTTCAAGGAAATGAGACGTAGGAAGCCTGACTGTCAGTGAAGGCTGAGGCAAAGAAGTTGTTGAGTACCTCAGCCTTCTCCATGTCTGCTGTTACCTTTCTGAAGGACCACAGGGTAAAGCCTGCCTATGGACTAATGTTGGGCTCTATCCTATCCCCTGGATGTGAAATAGCAAACAGGTATATGTCAATATATCAAACATATATCATATGTTGTCATATATCAAACAAAAGCCATATATCAAACAAATATGCCAAGTACTTAGACTTTATTGACATTTAAGCTACCTATATTAAAACAACAAATTTCCCCTTCCCTCTCTTCCTAGTTTCTAAAAGTGGTCCAACACAGAAGCAACAACATCTGGATAATGATCCATCAGTCCTTTGGAAGCCTAGCTTATTATTACTTGTCCCATAAACTGAAAAGCTAAATTCTTTGTGGTTCCGTTTTATGGAAGACCAAGAGAGGAAAAACTTACAAGAGAGCCTGGATGTTTGTAGGAAAACTTACATACGATTTAGTGGGTTTTCCGCAAGAGACAGTGAAGATGACAAACTCTGTGTGAGTGTTCAAATACCTAGGAGCTAAATTCCTAAAGGAAGTTACAAGCTTATCAATGAAGAATTCCTGCAGGGCAGGAATATTAGATATTTCAGTTTTTGGCTAACAGAGTGAACACAGCTTTTATTTGAATATAAGGCACTGGTCTATTATGGAGCATGAGAAACAAATGCAAGAGAATGACTCTACTCCAAAGAGTAGATTCAATTATAAAACAGGGACCTTCATTGAAACAAGAATCCAATTAATTTTCCTAATTTCCATGAAACACGGGATGGTATAGCCATCATCACTACTATCATGAATAATCCATGATACAGTAATGAAATAAAAGTACCTTTGAAATCACAGAATCACACAATGGCTGAGGTTGGAAGGGACCTCTGGAGATCATCTAGTCCTATCCCCTTACTTAAGCAAGGTCACCTAGAGCAGGTTGCATATGATTGCCTCCAGACGGTTTTTGAATATCTCCAGATATGGTGACTCCACAGCCTCTCTAGATAACCTGTTCCAGTGCTCTGTCACCCTCACAGTAAAGTTTTCTCATATTCAGCTGGAACATCTTATGTTTCAGTTTGTGCCTGTTGCCTTTTGTCCAGTCTCTGGGCACCACTGAAATAATTATTTATGCATAATTTTCGGAACAGGACATGGAAGGTATTGGGATGACTTTGTAAATTTGTTTTATGGGCAATTTCACAGTCTTTCTCTCCTGTTGAGGATTTGATAATTGATATTGATTGTCTCTAAAGTTAGTGCAGGAATGTATGTAATGGTATTGCTATGGTCTATTTGCTTTACATGCATTGTAGCTGAGAAAATAAATAAGAGTCCCCATGTTAACAGTTATGTTACAGGGAAGATCACTTCTGCATTTCTGTATCATGGGAATATGATATTTAGCAGAGAAGAATCCTTAGTGCATCATATAAAGTGTCTACTCCCACTTGAATGGCTGGTTTCAGACCCAGAGTGCAAGATTTTGGACTGAGCTATTCTAATCTTTGATTCTGAAAGGTGAAAAACCAAACTGTAATGACCCTGAAGCTGTCTTTAGAGGAAATCTCAACTCCATTTTGTAACAGGAAATAAAGACACTACACTTAGTGTAGACCTACTGTATTACATGTTATTTGATGAGGGATGTGATTGTTTTGGCTGGCTGCTATGGCTATCAACCCATTAAATTGAAGAGAATCATACCAAAAAGTTATTTTCTTCTGTCCTGCAACATACAGGATGAGGAAGTCAGTAAAAGATCAGGGATGACTTCATGTCACTCTCTTCACTTGTTCAGTGCAAAGATTAATCGTCAGGGAGTAAAAAACCAGACATACCTGCCTACAGTTTGTATGGTTTTCTACATACAAACACCATGGTTTGTATGTAAAAGATACAATGATTTTTAGCTGAGTGATGCTTTTATGGAAATGGTGGGCTCCAGATTAGAGTCCTGGCATCTCATATCACACTGTCTGGGTGTAAAAAGCAAGTGAGACTTGCAGCCAGGCCAGAAGCATGTTCTTATCATACTGCATATGAAAATTTAACACATTAGCTATTGTTGATTTGTTTTGTGTAAAACTGCTTGCTTCTATTTTTTATTTATTTATTTTTTTTAGACGGTAGGAAACTGAGAAGAAAATACTTTGAACAATTTTCTTCCATTTTTATATTAAGTGGTATTATTAACATCTGCATCTCTGATCATTTTGACTATTTCATTTGTAGTTTCAGAAGACTGAAAGTATTTCCACAAGGAAGTATGCACCATGTGAAGCAATACTTTTTGCATCTTCTTCCAAATACTAAACTTACATGATGCAATTTAAAAAGTGTACCAGATGTAGACTGTACCAAATATTGTAGTGCAATTCTCTGGGTTCTTTCAAATACCTTTGACTTTTCTATACCCACCTCTTTTTAGAGGATGAACGTGTGTAGGGCTCTAATTGAATGTCTGAACAACTTTCTGTTTTTATTGATACCAAATTCCCAATAGTCTACCTCTAGTTGTGTCCTCAAAGAAACACCTATTTAACAAAGGTGTGTAGCAGCTCACTACTGTAATGATCCCTCAAGAGGAATTTAATTTTTAATTAAGTGAAGCAGTGTGTTTGCTCTTCCTATATAGCTGATTAATCAGGGCTTTGTTACTTGTGGAGAGGAAAGAGACTAAATTAAATACACCTTTAATGAGATGATAGGGAATTGACCTTTGCTGTCATCTGGAGGGCAATATATAAACGCAACTATTGAGGGGATTGTTCCAGAGAGGTTAGATAATATCCTTTAAAAGACATCTTAAGTAGTGGCAGATTGGTGTTAAGAAGCCTATCCCACATGACTGAATGAGGTTCATGGAAACTGTTGCAGGTACTGCTAGATTAATAATGATCAGGTTTGATAAAGTATCTAGTGTAACACAGTTTACCCCTTTAGAAATATTAAATGATCTTCAGATCTCCTGATGTTAAAGTCTTTCATAAAATATATGGTTTATCTAAGTATCACTGTTATTTTCCCAAACATCTTAGTCAGAAATTTAGGCAATGAAGGAAGGTCACTTGGTAGAAATAACACTAAGAGTTTTATAGCAAAATTTCACTGCAGTGAAGTCAGTAGCAAAAATAGCAGTTATTTTTGTAGGAGAGAAATTTCATACAAGATCTTCCTACTCCATCTCTCTTGCAGTATAATCTTTTTGTCTGTGCTTCGTTCAGATAGGTAACAATTGTTTTGTCAGTAAACCAAATCCTTGTGCTGGGATAAACAGATCTGAGAATACCTGTCTTAGCAAGTACAAGGCTAGGGAACAAAGTGACTCTATCAGTGTGCTGGTGACTCAAAGCTAGGAAGTGTCTTTGCACGTCATTCCACACAACAGACTTAGAGCCTGATATGAGCTTCCCTGTATCTCTGGAAAAAAAGTACTTTTTAAGAAAGTTATTACATATTGTACATTAATGAGGTATCATATTTTATTTTAGGAATTTATATTGATAGAGACATGTTAAAAGTATTTATCTTCTCACAAATAGAACAAATATGAGTTTTATTCATTGAGAGTAAAAAGTGTTTTCATGTTGTTTTTTTCTTTAATGAGAAAAATATTGTGTAAAAGCAATATTAACAGATTCTTCCTCTACCATTCAATCAGCAGAAGGAATATTATTTCAGCTATTACATTATCTTTTCTTTCCTATGGCCTTTTGATTAAATGGGTATGTGGTCTCTATTCTCAGGACACCAAGGGGAATTAACCTCAGTGATTTTTTCAGGTGACTCTGCATCATTTCTGCCTTAGGCACCACTCTAGGGATACAACTAGAAGGTAATTATCTCAACACTAGGGAAGGGAAGTTAATGAATTGGAAAGCAGTATTGAAATACAGTCTTTACTAACTAACATACATATTTACCAGCTCTATGAAATAATGTCCTTGGAAAGCCCATTGTAATAATGGCAGAGTTTCAAAGGAAAGCTCCTTAGATAGTTCCTTACGTCCTTCATATATGAAATTGCATATCGACCTTCAGATGTGATGTCATGAAATCATACAAAGTGACATTCCAGAACAACCTTCCAATATGCTTTGTAGGGCTGAACGTCAAATAGGGATTAAGGTCGATCCTGTTTACTTTACGAATGAGATTATATGGTTTACAAACAGTGACTGGACTGGGCTGTGTTGGTTTGACTGTCTGTTTTACCTTGAGTAACGATCAAGTCTTTCAGATACCCACGTCTTTTGAGCAAATTGCTCATGACTTTTTCATATTCATTTGCTTTCTTGAGAAAACAGAAACACAGATCTTTAAAAAGGACAACAGATATTTACAGAAAATTTACAGAGAATACAATTAAATAACTTTCAGCCCATAACTAAGTGTAGGAGAGGACTTGCTGTCCTCTGTTTTCTGCTAAGAAATGCATCTGGTATGTTGGATGGAGCCAGATAAGTGACTTACAACTTGTATACATTGTGGGAGGAAGTAATTATTATCCTTTGAGTTACCAAAAGATACAAACCACACAGGCAGGCAGCTGCAGAATCTGAACATGAATAAAGCTAGTTCTGTGGCCCTGCATCACCATCCCCAATTTGTAGGGAAGAGGAATATGCTTCTCTGTTGATTCCTCTTCCAGACACTACATGACCAGAGGCTGTACCAGGCTGCACTCAGCTAGTGAAGTCTGTCTAGTTTACGCCTACTGCCAGAAATGATCAGATTATCTTTTGCTTTCTGGAAGAAGAGGAGAACCTCTTATGTGAGTCCCCATCAATGGGATTTTTCAAGATGCAAATGGACAAGGCAGATAATCTCATTTTAGCATCCTTTTCCACAAAAGGTTCTACCAGATGATCTTTTGAGGTCCCTTCCAACATGTTCAATGATTTTATGATTCTACTTTGTAAGTGAGATGTCTGCTTCTTGGAGGAATCTGCTGTGAAATTTGCTTTCCTGGATACTAGCACATAGATGGATCTGTTCTGTCACCAGTTTGCACTTGAAAGTCTCTGATTTGTGAGCTGATATCTTGAGATGGCAGGGCCAGGTTGTGTGCTAAGTTTCATTTTAGGTCTCTTTCCCATGTAGCTAATTACAGCAAGTCTGTTCATCTTCCATCTGGCACAGGTTTTAAATTGTGCTGTTGAAACTTCAGGAAGTTCAAGTGTAGACAATGTCACAAAAGCGTAGACAATGTCATAAAAGAGATAATGTCTCTGCTATGAGATGTCCATAAACCAAGATATTGCCTAAACCTGGGCTCAGAGCTGCTTGTCTGTTCTGAACCTACTTGCTCATGTGAAGGTACTATTGCACATAATGTCTCTGTGCTGAACTCTATGGAACGGTCTTTTCATACCCATGACCACTTCAATGAATGAGTTTTACTCCATTGCTTCTGACATATTCGTTTCTGGGCTAGGATGGTCAGGCCTGTCTTCTGTATGACAGGAGACATAAACTCACCTTTCATTCTGTAAAAGAAGATGAGTGTATCGTTGATTTGTCTTACATGGTAATTCTGAGGATGTAAGCATCTCTGCATAAAAAGAGACTATTTTTGTGTCTTATTTCTCTCTCTTTCATTCTCAACAAGTATGGGCATAATTTGATCTAAGGAAAAGCCACACTGTGAACAATTACATATTAAACCATTATTACTATATTATAATGAGCACACCTCATGGACAAACAGAATTCTGAGTTTGCTTTAGCAACTGCATCCTGCCAACAGATTGATTCATATTTTGGGAACTGTTTTCCCACTTTAGTTCCTTCTGTTCATGGATTTTCAGAAATAACAACTTAGCTTGTGATTTATTGCTTCTAAGTATTGTCTCTACCATATCAATTAAATAAATACACATTAAACATAATGATAATTGGCTGATGCTCCTCTGGGTTCACTCTCTGGCCTTCTGTTCTGTGCAGTTCACACAATTCATATTTGTAGATTATGATGATGAACAATCAGGGTTGTAGAAGAAATATATTTTGCTTACCATCAACATATTTCAGCCTCTATTAGTGACAGTGTTTTGCTGAACTGAAGAACTGAATGTCCATAAACCACCTGTGCTTTAGGGCAGTTTAGATTTAGCATTTGAAATGGTTGGCTCAGCAACTACTTTTAAGAACTAAAATTATGTTGCCTTTGATTGACACTTTTGATAGTAAACAAACTATCATTTCCATAGAAGAAAGTAGACATTTATTTCTGTTATTGTTTCCAAGACAAATTGTAGATAAAGAAGAAATGAGATGCTCTTATGCTTTTCAATCAATCTCTGTTAGTGGTAAAATGCCTTTTTATTTCCCCACACATTTCCTAATGTCAGAAAATAATAACAGAAATAGTGTTATGGATGACCCCTCTTTTGAACCAATCTGTACTTTACACACTATAAGCTAATCTATATCTTACACATTTTAATTAAAGTGCAATAATACTTTGAGAAGTTACTCCTCAAAATGTCTGGGAGAGGACAATCTCAATTATTGTTTATATTTTATTTCTTGGTCTCTTAATGAATTTTATTTAAACTGTATCAGGAAAATGTTTTTTTTAAATATCTAACTACGTAAGTTTAATCAGATGTGGAAGTCATGAGGAGAATATTTTCCAATGTTAAACATTATCTATAATGTTTTTTAAAGGAGATTTTGTGAACAAATTCATTGATGCTGGTAAGCCAGAAAATAATCTAAATAATCATGTGATATTTTTATTTTACCTGTTGTGATTGAAAAGGGTTAAAATCTTTTTTTTTTCACACAAATTCATAGAGCTTAAAATACAGTTCACAAACACAAAGATGTGCTTTGCATCAAAATAAAAATAAATAAAAATAAAAGTAAATATAGTAAAAGTAAAAATAAAAATAAAAGTAAAAATAGAAGTACAAATAAAAATAAAATCATGCTCTAGGCAGGCTGTCCCCATGCGTGTTTGTTCTAGTGTATGTTTGCCTTTTATTTTTATTTTTTTCAATAATGTTGACTTATGTTCCTCTTGTAATCCATTATAAACTGCATAACCTTTCTGCAGAACTGCTGTCTAGGCGACCATTCCTGATCCTGTGTCATGCAATTGATTATTCTTGGCTATATATGTGCACTTTACCCTGTTGAACTATAGTATTATTCCTTTCTCAGTCTGTTTCCCCTATTTGTCAAGATAGTATTGAATTCCAAAGCTGCTCTCTAGCATAGTAGCAGTATATTCCAGGGTGATATCACATTCTGATTCGGTGAGAATCATCTCTCTTCCACCATTTGTGTCTTTAATAAATTTATCATTCATACCAGAACAAGTGAAGAACTGTGCAAAAGCACACTTTGTGTTTTCTTCCATTTTGATCAACCATTTAACCAACGATATCCATTCTCTGCTAGCAGTTTTACAAACAGTTTTGCAATTTGTAATAGTTAATCTGTAATGATCTCTTTCAGCTGGCTTGATTAGCCATGCCCAGACTGACATTACAGTGGTCAATGACTCCTCAGCTCCCACCCCACAACTCAGTGTAGAGATAAGCCTGCAACATCCCCTCTTTAAGCTCTCCAAAATAAACAATAATGAATCTGAGATTTCCTGACGCCTTTCTTTAAGGTCATAGTGAAATTCAACAGGTTTAGCCATTCAAAAACATTTAAGTTATATAAATATCCTGTTGCTTCATTTCTTTCTTTGTCCCTACTATTTTTTTTCAAGAAAAAACAAAACAAAACAAACAAACAAACAAACATGGAAATGAATATGTGCTTAGAGCTAACAGAAGACCAGACATGCCACATGTAGCATTTCTATTGCTCTGTTAAACTTGGATCTTTTATTATTACTAGGCTATATTAACAATTTAAGATAATTTCCAGATATAAAACATGAAGCAGAATAGCTGTGAAATGATGAGCTCTCCTGTGAAATTGCTTCATTTCACACTCAGGAATGCATTCATCTTATCACGACAAGAGGGCAGCACAGCTAAGCTAAAATATTGTTTTAGTGTTGATAAGGTTTAGCCTTATCCCATTAATCCATTTCCAGTAATCTTGTAGATAGAAGGTATTAGAGAGCAGCCTCAAAGATGGGTGGAAAGTGATATTATTGCTGCACACTTGCCAAGAAAATGCCTTTAAATGCTTTGCATATGTAAAGGACTGTGGAAATGTTAAAAATTATCATTATACTCTAAGTATGGGACCTGGGTACACTGGTGGTGTTCAAGGGGGCTAACAAGCTACAGTCTTTCATGGCTGCTGAGAGCCTATTTACCTAACTTTTATTCTGTTTGAAAGATGATTTCAGGATCAGGACTTGTATCATGACCTTCAGGATCACTGTTATTTGTGGAAAAGCTTAGACATTCTTACAGCATCACTTTCCAATCTCAGAAACTTTTTATACTTCAAAGAAGACATTTGCAATGCCGATATGCAGAAACCACTTCAGGAATATTTTATTAAGATATTATCAAGATTTTATTAAGACCAGGAGCATCCATTTACCATTGTCTTTGAAAAGACAAATGAGAAACATCTGTAATTGCCACCATGCCTTTGTATATCTTATTAGCCCACTGTTTATGTCGTAAAACAACAGACTGTATGATTTGTGTGTGTGTCTCTCCCCCCCCCCCCCCCCCCCCCAAACTCTTCCCCCACAAACTTTCTGTTTGCCACTTCACTGTGTTAGTCTTTTTTCCCAAAGGCAAGATGCTTATATAGCTGTGATATCAGTTGGGATACTTTAATCTGGTAGCCAGCTTAGACAGAAGGCTGGAAGTTTCATGGCTTCATTTCTCACACCCTAAATATTCTCCCTGAACATCTGTGCATCCACAGCCCTTGACTACATGGGTTTTTGCCCAACCCAGGGGCCAGAGAGGTAGGGGATATAGGCAGATGCCGGGAAGAGCAGCGGCGTAAAGCTGCTTGCTTGTATTGAGGTTCATCTGTGGATGGTACAGCCTTAGGTTTTGATAGCTTTTCTTCTCACAGGACTAATTCTTGGGATTATGTTTCATTTTCTTTACTAATGATACAGAATTATGTCAGAGGATTAAATTGTTGCGTTTTCCCCTATCAGGTGGTTAATTTGCCAGTTATTTTTAGCATATGCATTAAAACAGAGATCCCTGTAAGGTTACCCAAATGAGTAAACCACAGTTTAGAGGAAAAAGCACTTCCTTTTTTTTTTTTTTGGTCCCAGCTGTTTATTAATTTAAAGGAATATAGAGATTATAGATTATCTTCTTATTACTGACATGCCATTTTTGGTGTGGCTAGAGGCAACATTTGAGTGACATAATTGAACTTGGTGCTAAGACTGTTTTAATTACATTAATTTTAATTATATACAGTATATTTTAATTACTTAGACTGAGACAGAGGGACTTCTATCTATTAAAATTGTCTGTAATGCATTTGCATAATGGGACCCTATTTCTGTGTGTTAGTGTTATGTTCTTGATGGCTTCATTATTGGTGGAAGGTGGATTTTTTTAAAATTTCATTTCCATTTGTTTTTAGTAAGCACATTTGAAATGCACCCAACATCTTTCCTTCCCCGTAACTGAAAAGATGCATTTTAAACCAAATATTCAAATTAGATGAAAAACGAAGTAAGCTTCCTCTTTGTGTGTTACTTAATGCCTCTGTCAGACATGGACTTCCAAGGTCTGATCTGGGAAACCAGTTTGAGCTATTTCAAAACACTTGAGGAGCATTCACGTGTAATAGATGAATAATGTCTTACCTTTCTGTTCACCACAAAAAGTGCATGGCTATGGTCAAATGCATATTGACAAGGGACATATATTTACCAGCAAACAGATTTCCCAAAGGGAAATATTTAGTCTCTGCTGCCTTTCTAAAATCCCATTTTTATATCCCTGCTGTGGCCTGGGCCACGTGTACCTTCTTTGTGCACTATGGTAGCCTCTCTTGCATCCCTTTATGTTTTATTTATGTTTGGTCTTCAAAAAGGAATGCAGCACTTAATGAAGTTTGGGGTGGTCAGGTGGACTAACCCATCTAATCTGATTAAATGAGAACACACATCATGCCCTTTTCTATTACATGCTTCCAGGGGGACATTTTCCCTTCCCAGTTCAGGTGACAGCTTCCTCCATTTATCCTTGACCTAAATCAGTTTTACAGAACTGAGTAGGACAGTATTTTCAAAGGTAAACTGGCATACTTGAGGGAAAGTGGCATGCTTTTCCAGTATGGGGCTAGTGATATGCAGCTGGAGATAGCAAACACTAACCTTGAATCAGAAATAGGTAAGGTAGCTTAGTCTTTAAATGCATAGAATACTAAACTGCACCAAATTATACACCAAATTACAAGAGCTGGTCAGATGTTTTCTGAGATTTTATTGGTAGTAAATGATTACTGAAAAAAATCTGTTCCTTGTGTCTCTGAAAAATCTTGATTTTGGTACTTTCTAATATTAGGAATTAATTTATGGTGTAATAAACGTAATCTGTACTTTAATTAATTCATTATGTAATAAGGAAACATATGTTGGGTCTGATCCAGTACCAAGCAAAATAAATCTTTTCAATTAAATGAAATACAATATTTAAATTCAAATTGGTTTAAGAAAATGTTCATAGGCAATTTTCCTTAGCTCATTGCCAACCTAGTAGTAGTTTGAGTCCCTTTCTACCTTATCAGCCACACTCCCTGAAGCAGTGTATTCTGCATTATGCAGTGTGGTTTTGCTCTGACTAAGGTTTGCACTGTGAATCATAAGAAACATATTACTATGGATGCATTTTGGGAGAGATGATTTCTCCATAAAGCCTGGCGCAGATAGAAAACAGGCCTCATAGGACAAGGTATCCTCATATGGTAGAACACAATGAATGTTGTCCTTTTTCACATTTAGAAAACTTGCTTTTAGGAATCCCAAACTGAATTTAATTTTGGAACTTCCACCCTGTAAAGTGTATTTTGTACTCCAAAATATTGTTTCAATTTGGGAAAGTCAAGCTGTTGATGTGAGAGAGCCGTCTTTGCAAAAGAGTGAATCATGAATTATTGGAAAAGACTATAAAAACTTTGTGTTTAATTTGTTAGTTATTACTTTGGCTCTAATAGTGAACAGCTCCAACAGCAGTGAAAACTTCCAACACTGTTAGGGTTTTTCATCTATTTGCTGTGATCATTAATTAACACTACTAATGCTGAATTTTGTCTTCCATTTTTATCACTCAGACATTTAATAACATGCTTTAATTTTGTCTAACCTGAATAAATGTTTGTGTCTAGACCCTGGCTAGACACCAAGTTCCCACCCAGCACTCTCCACACCCTCCTGGGATAGGAAACAGGAAAAAAAACACAAAACAAACAAACAAAAAAAAAACAAGCAAGATGAAGAAAAGGAGGTAAATCACCAATTAACATCATGGGCAAAACAGATTTGACTTGGGGTAAATGGGCTTCATCTGTTGCATTTATTTAATTATTGGCACTTTCTGGCCTCTTCTCACAGAGGCCGCCCCTGCAGCCACTCTGCTGCCAACACCTTGCCAGGGACATCCAGTACAATCATAATCAGAAAATCTGTCACTTGAAAGCACGATAACATTTTCCTATCACTTACTAGTGAGTACGTGGTTCAGTGAACATGTCTGGTAAGAGCCATTACGGATTCAGCTGATGCCCACCACTGTTTGCACCTGCTCTTACACCATTTCCTTCTTTGAGTAGTTACTCATGTGCAGTTATATTAAGTGCACCTCAACCCTTAAACATTGCGGTGGCTTTACCCTGCTGGGCAGCCAAGCTCCACCACAACTGCTCTCTCACTCCTGCTCCTCAAAAGAAGAGGGGAAGGGGGAAGAATGTATGATGGAGAGAAAAAAAGGCTCATGGGTTGAGACAAGCATAATTTAATTAAAAAAGAAAAGAAGAGGGAAAAGAGGGAAAACAAACAAACAAAAATCAAGCAAAGGCTGCATAGAAGCACAGAGAGAGGAAAAAAATTATTCTCTTCTTCTCATGAACAAGCGATGTTTGGCCACGTCCCAGGAAGCAGGGCCTCAATGCTCATAGCGGTTGTTTGGGAGGA
This sequence comes from Anser cygnoides, assembly GCF_040182565.1. NCBI lineage: Eukaryota > Metazoa > Chordata > Aves > Anseriformes > Anatidae > Anser > Anser cygnoides. The sequence goes on from NC_089876.1 coordinate 25,787,129, forward strand.
CAGATGTCTTCATAACAAGAGCACCCCCCCCCTTTCCCTTTCCCACCTTTTATTGCTGAGTGTGACACCACAAGGTACTGGAATATCCCTTTGGTTGGTTTAGGTCAGCTGCCCTGCTGGTGTCCCCTCCCCACCTCTTGCCCGCCCCCAAACATGCTGGCTCTGGGGGGGTTTGAAAGGAGTCTTGGTGCTGTGCTGGCACTGCTCAGCAGTAGACACAACACTGGTGTGATACCAATGCTGGTCTAGCTACAAGTACAGAGCACAGCACTGTGTGGGCTGCTGCAGGGAAAGTTAACTCCATCCCAGCCAGAGCACAAACATGTATCTGAAATGACCTCAGAGAAATATGAGAGGGATGCACCTCTGCAAGACATAACCTCATGCTCCTGCTTCATGGACAATAAATGTATTTCACATTTACATTTATTTGGAAGTGTGCATTTTAATAGTCTATACAGCTTCTGTAACAGTCTATACTGCTATTCATATAGTCTACATCAGAAAATTGTGCTGGTTCACGCAGCGAAATTTAGTACAATAATCAAAGAGAATATAGATTTTTATAAAATTAAACCGTTACACTGTCTTGTGAATTTAAACTTGGGAGTTGCAGCTGCAGAGGTATAAGTGCATGTAATCAATGTGTTACAGTAAAACTCTCTGTAATTTTCTTTATGTAGGCTGTGCCCTTGAATACAGCATTGAAGCTCTGTCTTAAATCTCAGATGGTGCTTCCTTGCTCAGTGTACTTCCTAAAACAGACAAAATCAGAAGGAATCTTACTTTTTACCCCTGGTACTTTCTGATGACTAGTAAGGATCAGGATCTCGCTGAGGCTGTGGAGAATAGTTGATGCAAGAAGAAAAATGTGTGAAAAAAATCTCACAGCAGAAAGGATACATAAGAAAAATGGAAAAAAATGTGTAGAGTGTGAGGAGGACTGGGTGAACTGAGGGCCAAAGTGCATAGAAAAATGGAAAATTAGAATTAGAGTGGATCAGAAGCAAGAAGAATGAAAGAACTTCATTAAAGAGGAAAGACTCCCTGTCCTTACACTGAATGCTATTTTTTCAGTATCTCCATTTAGCATAGACTTTTATAAAGTCAGTGCTGTACAGACTGGTGTAGAAGTCTTTAGGTATATGTGTCTCAAAACAGAATTATATTGCAAGTCCTATCTGGACCCTTAAAAAAACACCCTTGATTACAGCTCAGGATTCATGTTACAGAACAGCTAACAAAACAGAAGTTAAACTTTATTGTCACCTTATTTTCTTAATACTTGAATTTCTTCCATGGTTATACTGTTAGTTTGGATGAAGACAAAACTGTTCATCCATTAACTGTGGTCCTCAGGAGGGAGGGGGAATCTGAAATGACTAGCACAAGAGCTAATGATGGTTAACGTTCTGTGCTGCTCGCCTCTTACTGAATACATATTTCCATAGTATTTTCCCCAAATTATATCTACGTCTCAGTCTGAAAATCAATTCTAAGTTGTTTTCAAGATGTCTGTCATGGGTTGTACTGTGGCAGTATTTAATCTGTTGCTCTTCTCAGGATGAACTGCCACCTCAGAAATGAAGTTGGAAAGATTTTGTTCTTATAGAAGACCATCTAGTTTGAACCCCCCTGCCATGGTCAGGGATGCCACCCACTAGATCAGGTTCCCAGGGCCTTGTCCAACCCAGCCTTGAACACCAGGGATGGGGCATCCACAGCTTCTATGGACAGCCTATTCCAGCGCCTCGCCTCACTCTGAGTGAAGAATTTCCTCCTAACGTATAATTGAAATCACCACTCTTTTAGTTTAAAACCAATTCCCCTTGTCCTAGCATTATCTGCCCATGCAAAAATTTGCTCTTCATCTTTTTTATAAATGCCTTTAAGTACTGAAAGACTACAGTGAGGTCACTCTGGAGTCTTCTCTTCTTCAGGCTGAACATCCCCATCTCTCAGCTTTTCTTCACAGGAGAGGTGCTCCAGCCCTCCCATCATCTTCGTGGCCTTCCTCTGGACCTCCTCCAACAGAACCACATCCTTCTTGTGCTGGGAGCCCCAGACCTGGATGCAGCATTCCAGGTGGGGCTTCACAAGGGCAGAACAGAAGGGGACAATCACTTCCCTTGAGCTGCTGGCAATTCCTCTGTTGATGCAGCCCAGGACGTAGTTGGCCTTCCTGACTGCAAGTACACATATGTCAAGCTTTCTGTCCATCAGAACCCCCAAGTCATTCTCTGCAGGGCTGCTCTCAATGAGTTCTTCTCCCAGTCTGTCCTCATGTCTGGGATTGCCCCAACTTAGGTGCAACACCGTGCAGTTAAACTTGTTGAGCCTCATTAAGTTCACATGGGCCCACTTCTCAAGCTCATCCGTGTCCCTCTGGATGGCATCCTTTCCTTCTGTTGTACCGAGTGCACCACTCAGCTTGGTGCCAATTGCAATCTTGCTAAGGGTGCAAGGTTTTCACCTTGACTTTGTTTTGTTTTATTTTCTTCTTCCAGATGGATTTTGCTCTTGCCTGTATTATAACCTGAATAGGAAGTAAGCACAGAGAGAGAGCTCATTTTTCAGCACTGATTTTTTTTGCTCTATTTTGTTTTGCATTTGCTTATACCATTTACAAGACTGATAGCTCTGATCACTGAAGTGCTCTGAACTCTGAGCAGACAATCAAATCTGCAAATTTCATTTTACAGTCTCAATTAGAACTCAGTATTACCAATCAATTAAAGAATAAATAGAGATGTGCTGACTTATTTGGAAAATTAATGGTGTTGGCTGTGAAGGAGAGTGGACAGAGCAGGTGTTTGATGTCTGCCCTTGAGTAACTAAACCACTAAAACTGGAATTAGATTTGAGAACAGGTATAATGTCTGAAACAAAAACATTTTGTGGTACACTCACTCACATCAGTCATATTCCACCATTCACTCTGCTTCATGCCACAGCAGCACAACAGTATTTTTTCCAGGTGGAGGATGCCTGAGCTGATTATTTTGGAAAACAAGTTGCCTGAGGATATTTTCTCATTGCTTGCATACAAAAAAGAACATTACATATGATTCATGTTGTTAAAAAGATACTTGCTGAGGCATAAATGGATATAAAAAAAAGAAACAGTTCTCTTCAGCAATATATATATATATATAAGTTGGCAATATCAAAAGAGTCATGTATTTCTGAAACGGGGTCAAACCACCAAATTCTCAGGGTATGCTTTGATTAGTCCCACTGGAAATTGTACTATTTGGCAATACCTAGGCAGGAAATGTTTGTTTGTCCCACAAAACATAAGAAATTAAAAGAATTCAGTTCTTCTGAATTATTTTAATTGATAATATTGTTGATAATATTATTATCAGATTAATATTATTATTGTAATAATATTGATAATATTATTATATTAACAATATTATTAATATTGTGATATTATTGTTGAAATGAACATATAACATATGAATAGAAGATATGATTTTCATATATTTCTCCAAAAGAAGTAGGAACCCAAACCATTTTACTGTGTTCCCAAATAGCTTAAAAGGTGAAGATAGACCTCAAGTTATAGGAGACCTGAAATAAAGTACCAGATCTAGCAGTTATTTGGTTATACGGGGTGAAGTATCACCAGTGTTATATAATCTTCACAGCCCAGAGACAAGAATGCTTGCCTGTCACATCCTAGAAAGTGTTCATAGGTGCTCAGTTTCTGGCCTTCAGCTGATTTTTGGCAGCTAGAAGCCCTCAGATGTAGGAGATTTGGAAAGATCCCAGCAGGTGTCCAAGCTTCTGCTGCTCAATGAAGCTCAAGTCTGGTCATTAATTCAGGAAAAGCAGGCTGTGACCATGTGCTCCTCACATTTTACAGGTGCCTCGCCTGTAGGGATTATGAGGTATCTCTGTGTCAGATACTTTATTGCATAGAAGAGCACGTTTTATTGAAAACTGATGTTATGAAAATCATAGAACAATCTAGGTTGGAAAAGATCTTCAAGATCATCAAGTCCAACCATCAACCTGGCCTACCAAGTCCCATCACTAAACGATGTCCCTTGGTGTCACATCCACACATCTTGAATGCCTCCAGGGATAGGGACTCCACCACTTCCCCATGTAGCCCTTTCCAGGGCTTTAAGTTTTAAAGGTTTAAGCACACTTTCCATGAAGAAATTTTTCTTAATATCCAAACTAACTTCCCATGGCCCTGGCTCAACTTGAGATCACTTCCGTTTGTTCTAAATTACATGAAGATAGAGTTTTAAGGGATCACATCCCTGATGAAATGCCATGCTGTCAGGAAATTCCCAAATGGACACAGTTGCCATCCTTAGAGTACAAGATCAAAATAGAGTATAAATCGTTTAACTGAATTGACTTTATATCTTAACTCCATTCTTAGCCAAGTATAAAATTCAGAAAAGGAAATATTTAGTAAGGTTTTCAGTAAGGATATTTGTTAAGACATAACTGCAAATACCTTCTTCTTTACTGGTACGGTAATAAGGACTCACACTGATAAACAGAGGAGCAGACAACCTACACATGCACCAGGTGAATGATGCTCTCTCCCCAAAACAACGTGAGTGCTCCTGGTCAGTGGCAATCTAAATTCCTGCAAACCACATGACACTTTGAGTCACCAACACAGCTGTAGAGGAAGAAAGGACAAAGAAATTCTCTTATGTCTTTTGCTGAAACACTGCTGCACTGTTCTGTTTTATCCATAGTCGTTCTCACGGCTGAAGTGAGGACAAGATTAGTCTTTTAGCACATCCCAGTGGCTTGCACACAGGGAAATGGAAGAGTGCTCTTGCTATGCTGTCTCATGAGAAATGTCGTCTGATTGAGAGGTCTGATCAATACCAGAAAAAAAAAAAAAAAAGAAATGAGAGCATTTAAGCATTATCTGTGATGAAATACGACAGCAGCATTTTCCACTACAAATCTTGAGGGTATGGGTTACTTTTCTAACCATTGACAAACATATGTATATATATTTTTTTTCTCAGCAAAAACACATTTTCCTGTCAAATTCTACTTTCAAACAAATAAATTTCATCAGCTGTAGCTGCAAGTCATCACTGTTTGGCAGAACTCCTTGCTGGTTGCCCAGTACTCTGCATATCTGTGTTATGCTGATTCCAAATAAGAGCTAAATGTTTCTCTTGGGCAGAGACTTCCAACAAAAAAGGTTAATCAAACGCAGGGGAACAGATTGCAGGAAAATGATTGGATGCATCAGCCACACACGACTAAATTCTACTTTAAAGTTTGCTAGGACTGCTGACAGCAATTTCCCCATTTTCATTCAGCTGTAGCTCAGCAGACTTTCACTGTTAGTACTTCAGTGCCACAGACACTTGTATAAAAACTACATTAAATTTAGGGTGTTTAAAGTAACTTTTTGGTGTATAAAGGGTCCTCCTAATGGGTTTCAAAGGGATGCTGAGTTTATTGTATTTTGAAAAAGACACTTCAGAAATGAAAGTAAGTTATGAACATGTCATCTGAAAATTATGGGGCTTTCTTGCTCATAAAATAAAGAAACATTGTTTCCATGTCCTGAATTTAAAATAAGACATCTGTCTATAGTGCCTTGAGTCCAGTCTGCAAATAAAGGAAAATCATCTCCCTCAGTGCATATATTTAATAAACAAAACTGTATAAACAGAATTGCTAATGGAGATCCCCAGGCCTACAGAAATCACAAACAATGTATTAAACACAGATCACTGTTTGAAAGTGACTTTTTTTTTTTTTTTTTCCCTTGGAAAATGTCAGGTGAAGAACACCAGAATCATTCTCCAGTAACCTTTTTTTTTTTTTTTTTCCCCCCAAGTGCTGATACAATTTAGCTTGTGGATTCCCGGGGAGGACTGTATATTTTAGCTCTCCCATGTCTCCTTCTTCCCAGCAAAAAGATGTAGGTTATTTATTCTTTCTTCTTCTTTCTTTCTTTCTTTCTTTCTTTCTTTCTTTCTTTCTCTCTCTCTCTCTCTTTCCCTTCTCTTCTCTTCTCTTCTCTTCTCTTCTCTTCTCTTCTCTTCTCTTCTCTTCTCTTCTCTTCTCTTCTCTTCTCTTCTCTTCTCTTCTCTTCTCTTCTCTTCTCTTCTCTTCTCTTCTCTTCTCTTCTCTCTTCTCTTCTCTTCTCTTCTCTTCTCTTCTCTTCTCTTCTCTTCTCTTCTCTTCTCTTCTCTTCTCTTCTCTTCTCTTCTCTTCTCTTCTCTTCTCTTCTCTTCCTCTCTCTCTCTTCTCCTCTCCTCTCCTCTCCTCTCCTCTCCTCTCCTCTCCTCTCCTCTCTCCTCTCCTCTCCTCTCCTCTCCTCTCCTCTCCTCTCCTCTCCTCTCCTCTCCTCTCCTCTCCTCTCCTCTTCTCTTCTCTTCTCTTCTCTTCTCTTCTCTTCTCTTCTCTTCTCTTCTCTTCTCTTCTCTTCTCTTCTCTTCTCTTCTCTTCTCTTCTCTTCTCTTCTCTTCTCTTCTCTTCTCTTCTCTTCTCTTCTCTCTCCTCTCCTCTCCTCTCCTCTCCTCTCCTCTCCTCTCCTCTCCTCTCCTCTCCTCTCCTCTCCTCTCCTCTCCTCTCCTCTCCTCTCCTCTCCTCTCCTCTCCTCTCCTCTCCTCTCCTCTCCTCTCCTCTCCTCTCCTCTCCTCTCCTCTCCTCTCCTCTCCTCTCCTCTCCTCTCCTCTCCTCTCCTCTCCTCTCCTCTCCTCTCCTCTCCTCTCCTCTCCTCTCCTCTCCTCTCCTCTTCTCTTCTCTTCTCTCTCTTCTCTTCTCTTCTCTTCTCTTCTCTTCTCTTCTCTTCTCTTTCTTTCCTTCCTTTTCTTTTCTCTTTCTTTCCTTCCTTTTCTTTCCTTTTCTTTCCTTTTCTTTCCTTTTTTCTGCTGAATACAAGCATCTTTTGGTTAGAAGCCACTGCAACAAGTCATTAAACCAGATCTATCCCACAAACAGCATGGATGCCATTACAGTACGGAGGCCAACAGAGTATGGAACTTTCAACACCCTGCCCTTCACATAAGATCCTGTTTACTCCTGTTCTGTTATGGTTTTATGATCACACCTGTTGCTTTTCAACTCCACCAGGAAGGAAAACATGCTGCTCTGCGGAGCTGCTTTTTCCCTCACCTGCAGCCCATGGGAGGGGGAGCAGCAAGGGAGCTCACATTAACTTTTCTAACCTACACGCTCACATTAAGACTGCATTTACCCCAGGGAATAAACCAGGGGCCATGGGGGGACACTGCATTTTGGTTTTAATGGTTTAAGTGTTGGTGCTTTTATAATACATACATTTTTTTTTAATTGGCCTCTATGTATGAAATGATGTGAGGAGAAGGGACAAATGTGATTACCTGTCACGATATAAACCCTGTCCTCAGTGAGATTAAGGAACTGCTGTTTTTCTACATTTCTGTGGGCATTGGTTAATGCAGAGAGTATTCTGTCTGCTTTATGAAACTGTGTTGCTTGATCTTTTGGTTATAAGAACAACACGGATGGTGCTGATCCTTTGCTCCCTGTCTGAGCACTGTACCAGCAGATACTTAAATGCATACAGCTACTGAGATGATTATTGTAAGGCTGTAATACATGAACAGGAATTGTACCAGGCTCTGAATAATAGTAGGCAGTCATTGCTATCTCCTGTGCTCTAAGCCATATGCCAAAACCACAGAATTGGATTTTTACAGATGTCCAACTATTCTTCTGTGAGCAAGAAGAGGTACACTGATTATCATATAAGGACAATAACAAGGTTAAAATGCAATTGCAGTCCTAAAGTGATCTGAAAAAACAAATCTCAAAGACTGGACAAGTTTATAACCATTTATTTTAATCACCTGCCTGTGCTTGTGTTAAAAAAAAAAAATAATAAAAAAAAAATTTTAAAGAGGAGCTGAAACATTGTTCTAATATGTGACTGACAGCCATGATCCATTCTCTGTATATTTTCTAGCTTCTTAGCCAAAATTTCATAGGAAGAAGTAGTGAAGATATTGTACATTTTCAGTTAAAGAGAACTAAAGCGCGGATTAAAACCAGAAAGCTGATAATGTCTTTGGAAAATAATTTGTGTGCATCTTATCTCTTAGTTGAGGGTGCTGCTCAAAAAGGGAGGCAAACCTCTCAGAACACATGAACAAACTCCTAGTACTCTTACATGGGTTTCAGCAATTTTCATGTGATTGTATCATAGATATATTTTGCAAATTCACAAAAAAATAACTGGTGCACCTCCATGAAGGAAATAAAATCCACAGCTTTTTAAAGCAGTTAAAGTAGTTAAAAGCTTCCTGAATACATTTAAGCAGAATCCTCACTTTGTCATTTTGCATTTTATGGGGCTTTGAATACTATGGATTACTCATCTTAGTAGTGCTTCTTACTTTTATGTACAGTAGGAGGTAACAATCTGTCACTTTGTAGAGTATTTAGAAGTAAAAGGTGTGCCATGGACCTGATTATCTTTTATTTATACAGGATTATTTAAATCACGCTGTTTTCATGTCTTTGTCACTATTCTTAAAATGATCAACCACCTACGCCCAGGACATAAGCAATGAAATCAGATGAGGAAGCAGTCCATTATAAACATTTTAAAGTTGAAAAATTCTGAAGTTGTTGCTAAGTTAGACAGATGAAAATATTGTAGACAGGAAAAAACTCTCACTTTAAGTTTTGAATAACAAGTACACATGAGAAATTATAACAGTATGGCTGCAGACAGTTCAGAAACCTGAATGTAATTAAATGAGGTAAATTGTTCAGAGATATAGTTTTTAAGGAGTTTCATGATTAATTAATTTTCTCTGAAGGAATGAAAAATAGTATTTCATATATTAAGTATTAATTCAGCGATCATTCCCCATTCATTTCTGTCAAACACACACGCTGGCTATATTATGCTGGTTTCTCATTTCTGATTACATCCCTCATTTGATGATCTTTGAAACTGTCATGTTATTGAACTCCTATGTCACTTTTTTCTAACTACCTATGAACTAGAAGACTTTTTTTATTATTTTTAGTTTTTAATTCTCAATATGAGCTATTTTTAAAGAGGTCTTTCAATAAAACAGTTTCCCAGCAATTACTATTGCCTTACTGTTGTAGATGGTCTGTGCTCTGGTAATATTTTTAGTCTGCTGTCATCTATTATTCTATGTGAAAGGAGAATAGAAATATAGAATTTTTATAGTCCAGATTTCTATTCCTAAGACTCAAATATGTTATTGATTCTTTACAGTTAGGTATCCATCATAATTACCCAAATTATATATACATACTACAAGAAACTGTCAGTCAATTGGTTTTTCTTAAATCATCTCAACTTCCCAAATTCCGAACAGAAATAGAGGAACAGAAGAAAAAAAAAAGAGAATGGAAAGTTCACTGAACGCTTTTATGAAGGTAAAGAGGGAAAAAATCAAAGTATGTTCATATTCTACATTGTTCAATGAAAGTTGTGTTATCTACTGAACTTAACTCTTTTGCAAGTTGAGAAGAGGATCCATTTTTCTGCTGTAATCTTTCAGTATATTTTCTATCAGCTGTGACAGCTACTGAATCATGAATACATTAGTATCCCATTAGAGGGAATGATGGATGTGGAAGGGAAAGAGGCATCTTGGAACGTTGTCGCTTATCTGGAAGGTATGAATCCATAGCTATCTGCACAAAGTTTTCCAAGTTAATTCTGCCTTATATGCAAATTGTAGATGCAAGCAACATCTCTGGGAATCCATACTTGGAGACAGAACACAGCAGGAAGGATGTCGCTATCTTTTGTAAGAGGATAAAGTTTGAGGAGTTTGGTCTGGAGGTTTGGCCATTTGGGTGGTCATTTAGAGCCAATACTTCTAACACTGCCATGAAGGAAGAAAAATTTCCAAACACCCAAGGCAGGAGGTCCTTCAGTGACCCTAGGCAGACAGTCCTCCTCTTGTACATTTCATCCTCTCTTTCAGCTTTTCTGTTTTTTCCTGTGATTTCAGTTGATCTGAGAGAAAAGCTGCACTCATTTCTTCCAGCTTTTTCTGAATTCCCTTTGAAATTGAGGTATTCCAGGAACTACAGTTCCAGTCTGACAAAGACGTAGTTTGTCACTGATGCCATAAAGGTACATGAGAAAGGAATGCTACTAATTTCCTGGCTTCAATTAACCAGGAGGGGTGAACTTATTATGACTTGTAAAATCAGTCTTTGGGCTCCACTTGATACAGCTAGAGGTACTTTCATTAGTATACTGTCTGCATATTATTAAGGATTTCTGGACAAGGTATTCTAGTATATTTTGAAGCACTGTTGGAGGAAAGTTAGTACTGCTCAGCTATTTAATTAATTTATTTTTTAACTAGGAATTTACTTTACCTACAATAACATCTAGTAATATAACATCTAGAAACAATTATAAGAGAAAAAAAAAAAAAAGACTTTAAAAACCCTGAGACCTAGGGTCTGAAACTCTGCATTTCATAGTGTTTCCATTAATGTTTATATTTCCATAGAAATTGTCTTATTAAAATTTTCTCCTCTTGCAAGCTACACATACCTATCATAAAATCCTGGGACTGCTACAGTGCCCTACTTAGGCTGTTTCTCAGTATTTTAGTGATCTCTGGAGGAAAAAGGGATCCATGTATACTAGCTGATCCAATGATGGTTATGAGCCCTCAATGCTGTACAGCTGTGAAAAAGGCAAATGTTATCCTAGAATATATCAGCTGGGATACCTCAGCAGAAATAGGGGAGATATTAAAGTACCTTCTGCTGGTGCAAACCTCATTTACTGCAACTGATTTTGGTTGCCTGTCGTCAGTAAAGGACAGAGTGAACTTTCAACAGCTGCAGAAGGGCTATGAGGTGATTTAATTAAGGAAGGAAGGAAGGAAATAAACAGGGGGCTTTTAGTCCATCAAAAGCAAAGTCTGAAAGGGATTAATCCATGTAAATAATTTGTAGGAATAGAAATACCAGGGAGGGAACAGAAAATATTAGAGTTATCAGATATTCCACTTTAGACCAAATGTTTTAAACAGATGTAAGTAGTTCTAGACTAGAACTTGAAAGACATTTAAGAAAGAAAGAAGAAGAAATTTAAGTGAGCTTTTGGAAGAGCCCTCCAGCATGAGCAGGGACTGGAGTTTTTTTTTTTTTTGTTTGTTTGTTTGTTTGTTTTTTTTTGAGGGGGAAAGGGGAGAAGAAGCTAGTACCATTCTTCATGGCATCAGGCAGATCTGTCCCAAAACAACTGCTCACGTATTCCACTGCTAACATCCTGCCAGACCTTTTCCAGCACTGATGCCTGATGTTTTCCTGTTCACAAGTTGCTTAACTATCTTATAGCTCTCCTTTCACTCCTCAGCTTCACCATTTTTTTTTCTAATATGGGTTGATTTCATATAAGATATATCCCAAACCCCTATCCAGTTAATGTAATGGGACTTGGTCAAATATGGAGATTGTATCTGATAACTCAGGATACATTTTCTAGTCTACTTCATGCAAAAAAAGATAGATACAAACTACAAAAATTCTTTGTCAGCACATGAAATGATCTTGAGGTTCAGGTAGCTTTCAAAATTGTATTATTTTCTGTACATATATCTATATTTATTTTATATTAAAGTGCTGGAATTGTCCAGAGTCTTTATTTTTTCCCTCATGATAAGTGAAGTAATTCTCAGAAATTCATCAAAACAACCTAAGAAATGTTTGGTGTCATTTCAGGGGCATGTGCAGAACCTCTTTTTAAAGGAAGGAATTTTCTGCTTCCATGAGGATAAAGTGCTGCATTACATTTCTGTTCTTTAATTATGCTTACGATCTACATTTACAGGGTTCATAATCATTAGCAGACTGGTTATTTACTGCTGAGCACATCCCTAAATGAGGAAATTAAACAACAGGAGCATCTTTATGTTTCACTAATGATTGATCATTTAACCTCCATGATATGGTGGCCTGGTAAATTGCCCAGTGCTCTGACCTTTTTGCTGGACTGTAGTACATTTTGCTCTTCCTCAGAAAAGATGCTCTTTTAATGATGTTTGGCATGACATGATGGAAACGTAAAAATAAAAGACTGGAAAGTTCATAAACTTGCTTGCATGTATTTTATTTGATCTATTCTGAGACCTAAATAAGGGGAAGTTTAAAAGGAATATTTACCTGTTTTCACGGGCAATAGCATAAAAAATGGTTGTGAGAAAAAAGACACCATTTTAGAACAGACTTTAACTACCGCGTGTTAAATTACATCAATTTTTTTTTTTTTCAGGTGATGGTAGTTTAACATTTGACAATGAAGCTCAGATCTATATCACTACTCTAATAAATTTCTGCTTCTAAAAGAGTATCTTGACCTAAATGTAAAATATATGTGTATCTTCCTTTGGTCTATACCAAAGGAAGACAAAAATAAAGGAAAAGAAGAAACCAAGTACATAGAAGGGGGGTATGAAAGGAATAATAAAATATTTCTGTGGATGCGAAAATTAAGAGATTAAATTAATGTAAACAATCCACTATTGTATTTTTTTTGGTGTGTGTGTGTTCAGGAAAAAAAGTATGTGAGGACTTTGAAATACAGGATTAAAAGTCATTGCTTGGCTTTTCAACAATTACAGTTCTCCTTCCCTAGTCTTCCTGCTGTAATGTTGAAATAAGAATATTTTTTCAAAAGAGAAAAACATACCAATTTTAAACCATCAACTTAACAATCATAATTTTGTCTGAATTTTTTTTTCTCCTCCACACCACAAAACCTGTGGCATTAACAGTCTATTATTTCACTTTGTTCACTTATGTAATCGACTAAACAATCTAATGCCATCAATTTCTTTCCTACCTATGTGGTCTGTCAGTCAATGTTTCATCTTATTTGCTAAGGTTTTTCACAAAACTGCAGGAAGGATAAGAATGTTTAAAACTAAGAAAATGCCACAAAACCACAAAAATAATAAATAATAATAACAAAAAAAATAGCAATAGATTCAAAAGTATAGCCCCTCAAAACACTTCAGACTCATTTTCTTAAATTGATTGTATTTCACTTTGGTATCATCCCCTTTGGTATGTAGCATGACTGGATACAGTTTCTTTATTGAGTAATTAATTCTGAATATAACATCCGTCAGCATAAGTGGTTAGATAGTGATTTTTGTAAGGTTATTCATATCAAAGAGAAATAAGGCCTGTAAACATATTTCTCTTTATTCTCACAAAACTAAGCTATTATTCTTATGTCAGATAAAGAAAATCCATGACTGGGAGTGATTTTACAAAATCTGGAGAAAGACAGAATAAATAGTGTTTTGTTTGTTGAAGTTGCAGTGATTGCTAATGCTGTGTTATGGAAATAGGTGAGATTCCTAGAGAAATCATCCCTACGTAAATTATGTATTAGCATTAAGTTATGTAAATGCACTAGTTAAGAGTTCCTCATTAGCAACGTTTATATATGAGATATCACGTTTTGCAACAAAAACAAATGAATCAATTGATTTACCCAGTGCAACCTAAGTAGCCACCTCCTTTCAGACGTTACAGCTAGAAGGAAGGAATTCACCCTGGAATTGGGGAGTTGGTTGTCTAGCCTTTTGTGTTAGAGGCTTTGACTCTGAATACGTATGTACAAACAAGCCAAAAAAAAAAAAAAAGGCACAGTGACAGAACATGGGGTAGAGCATGACATGATCTCACTTGTGTTTCATTTGTGCTCTGAATCACACAGAGGAATTCAAACACTTCTAAGTGTTTCCAAACTGTGATGTTTCTGTCTGCAAGTGAAAATGGTGGTGCAAAGAGATGTGGTTAGCACAATCATAGCTGCAATTAAAACTCCAACTATATCTTCTTTTGATTTAGATGAACTGTGGTTGTAACTACATGGTAAAATTCGTATGTGACTGAATCATGCATTGCATAGGAATAAACAAGAGCAGTGAAGGTATGACAGCATTGGCTTTACTTTGTGCAAAAACATGAGCTGGAAGCCAACTCTCCATGGGTCTCAGGAAAACATTTGGTTTCTGCAGTGAGTGAAAGCTAGCATTACTGCTAATATTACTTGTGCTAGCTGAATGTAAGTTTTTCATTATTTTTACTGACACAGAAGTAATCACAGCTTAATCCAGGCTTGTAACTATATTCTGGGTGTACCATTCCCACCAGGTTTAACATTTACTGTGGCAGGGGCATAGATCATTCAGACACATTTGTTTGTGTCAGAGCATGGAGATTTTGGAGTGTTGGGCATGCTTGAGGAAATAAGGAGTTAAAGTTTTCAGGGAAACAGGCAATCATCATCAAGAGTGAAACTGGTCTGGGCAATATATTCATGTTATTCACAGGGTCTTGAGTCCTTAGCCTGAAAGCTATCAATTCTTTATGGCTCTGCTCCTCTCTCCTTTTTTTTCAAGGCTGCCACAGTGACTGCAGGGACAATGAACACAGGTCCTGGGCTCACCACCCAGCATGAGGCACAGAGGCACAGTGTTCACCCACTTCTAAATCCTCCTTTTTTTTTTTTTTTTTTTTTTTTTTAAGAATACAGGGCTCTGAGCCATCCAACTCCTTCTTTTCTGTGAACCTGAAAGACAGCTCCTTCCCCAGAGAGCTCATGAGCAGCTGAGGTGTGAGCAAGGTGCCTCTGCTCCTAAGTCTTCAAACAACAGGAATATCACGGTATTACTGGTAACTACTGACAACATATCAGTTTTCAGAGTAGAATTTCATACATTCAGAGTGCTGAAAGTTTTTTTTTTTTTTTTCTCCTTCGTAATTAAAATTAACTCAATTTCTATAGCTAATTAAGTGTAGCAGCCTCTTTGACTTCTAATTCATTCTGCTGAGAGACCCAGTGCTCTGGGGGACGTTTACTAAACATCATCTCCTCTTTGAAAACATAATCTCTAGCCTCTTCCAAACACACTGAAGAGTTAATACAATGATATGTCTGTGCTGCCACAGTGTTTCCATGGTAAAAGCAAAATAAATAAATAAAAAAAAATAGGGAAAGGATGAATAAAAGTTGCCTCCTGTCCACTGTGCCCCCCCCCCCAAAAAAAAAAAAAAAAAGAAATTTAAAGCCTTGTAATGAAAATCATTTGGAATTCTCAAGCTTCCTCAATGCTTCTTTCTGTCATATTAATTGGAAGGAAAAAATAAGGAAGTATCTGGGATTTGTTCCGTTCCAGATTACTTCTGAAGATGACAGACCTGGCTGAACAAAATGCAGTTCTCTGTCTGGTGGAGTCTGGTGTTCATGTTATTGCCCTCTACAAGTACCTGAAAGGAAAGTGTGGGGAGCTGGAGTCGGCCTCTTCTCACAGGTAACTAGTGATAGGACTAGAGTGAATGGCCTCAAGTTGCGCCAGGGGAGGTTTAGGTTGGAAATTAGGAGACATTTCTTCTCAGAAAGAACAGTCGGGCATTGGGACGGGTTGCCCAGGGAAGCGGTGGTGTCACCGTCCCTGGGGGTATTCATGGACATGGTACTTAGGGACATGGTTTAGTGGGTGACATTGGTAGTAGGGTGATGGTTGGGCCAGATGATCTTAAAGGTCTTTTCCAACCTTAATGATTCTATGATGTTCCAGCACTCTTCCCAGTACTCTTCTAAAGACAGGCATGATCCCATCTGAATGGGAGACAAAGCCAGACTGCCCAGGGTCAGTGTTGCTGTTGCAGGACAGTCATCGTCTCTCTATTCCCAAAGATAAAACACCAAGTGTTATTTCAGCAAAGTGGTAAAATATTGGTTTAAAATATAATGTTTCCATCTCTATGGGACCTGGAAGACACCCATATGTTCCTTTATTGCCCACTGTACTTTTGTCAACTGTAGACTGATGTTTTAATTCAGGCCTTTCAACTCCTTCTTGAACGCTTTAATTTATTAGTTCAACCTTTCTTTTACAAGTACAAATGTCTTTGAAGCATCAGGCCCTTAGACAACCCTACATAACAAAAAATTATACAGGAAAAATACCTACCAGACTATTTTATAGTACATATTTGCTAAATATTTTTGTCAAACTGAAAAGCAATTATTTTGTGCCAAGAAAGCAATTAGAATAAGGAGCAGACATAAATGCTTTGCACCAGAACATTCTGTACCATTGATAAAATGTTTTGCTTTCTTTTGAATGTGAATTTCCTCCGTCTGCACATGGCATGCATAGTTTCACCCCAGAATGACACACACAATTTCCATGACTGAGTATGTCTAATGCACACATTTCCATCACACATTTATATTGTGCATAAACTTGTGGAGTTCCTGAAATAATTTGAATGCTTCCATTTTATTTAATTTATTTTATTTATTGCTACACATTAGCAATGTGTATGTTGCAAAGAGAAACCCATCAAACAGCAGAATTCATAATATAAAATAATTTATCTCCAGATGTTATCTGAACTGCAAATTCAGACTTTTATGCCAAAATAATTTGCTTTGAATTTCAAAGTTTAAGAGTTGTCAGTAAACTTTCATTCCACTTAACTTTAAACATAATGTTAAGTAATTCCTCAGAGAAACTCCCATCACCCGCGAGTGTGTAGTCAAAAGTTGGAATCAGGATGATCTTCCTCTGCAAAACCAACAAGACTGTTGATTGCTGGAAACAAATCCATCATAAACACATGGTGGAAAGCCTTTTTGGAGTGGAAAGAAACTGATATCAAGTGTAATGCTATAGGCTTCTAATTCCTTTCTCTGCTTGTCTTCCATAAAATTCTTGGCCAGAACACCTGAATTACTGGTAGCGAAGAGGATTTATAACATTAATTTACATACAACCTGTAATATGCATTGATGCTTTCTTAATCCCCTCATAATCTCACTGCTGTTCTTTTATCCAGGACCTACCAGAATATGAGAATGAGTAACTTCATCAGGCTTCCAGAAACCCCCCTGTGGATAGTCTCTCAGCTGAGATTCTTTAGTATTATTTAAGCTATCTGAACACTGTAGGCAACAGGAGTAAAATAATCACCAGCAGCTGAGCTATATTTGTTTCTCTCTGCTCATCCAGCATTTAGATCACATTCTCAGCAAGGAACTGCCAAATAGTTTCTCTATCTGTATGGGACAAGGAAATATCTTACAGTTCTGCCATCTACTCCAAAGAGTAGCACATATATCACCTTCTGATTTCTGTTCCTAGAAGAAAGGTGAGTTGGGTGGTTCCTCAGTGGCACTCTTCAGCTGGTGTGCTTTGGCAGTCCTTGCTTCTCTGAGAGTCATTGCATGGTCTGCTCTTTCTCTTTTCCCCAAATCTTCAGGAATGGCATGAAACTGTCTGCTGTTCATTTTAAATTCTTACACATTTTCCCTATTTGGTAGATTGCTCCTGGAAACTCTGCTTCATATACTACTTCCCTAGCATAGTGAAATTAATATACTCAACTCTTGTACTGTAGCAGCAGAAATCAATTAAGATTTCTCAACACAAGTTACATACAGAGACCATCGTCCCTCCCTGTGCATCATATGATTTTTCACGTATAAAACAACTATGCAGCTAGTGATTTCTTAATCTAGCTGTAATCTTGTACTTCTTAAGCATGCATTGCATTTTTCTAAAAAAGGACAATCCACTTCATTGTCACCAAGACGCATGCCATGTAATTAGACCGTCAACAACCATTCACATTTCAAATAATCACCTCGGATAACTTAAATTGCATGTACATTTTCCTTTGCTACATTTAATATTGCTCTTTCAGAGATTACTGATAACTGTGTTCTATGTCTTCTGCAGGCATGCTAAGAAGTTTGAGAGCAGCAAGCCTTCTTTTTCCCCTCTCTATTCTCAGCAGACCTTTATAAAGACAGCAAATAAATTGTTGTGGGTCATCAGAGATCTTACAGATTTACATTTACATGGAACAGGTTTAGAAGCAGACAGTTCTGCTTTGGATAGACAATCATGGTATAAATAGCAATTGATATGAGAGTTAACTGGACTAAAAAGAAGGAACAGAACTTCAGAAACAAACTGGAAGTTATAGTCACTACAAACATGTGCTTTGGACTCATAAGGATTCAATGCAATGATCTGTTCACGTAGCCTTGAAACTCTTCTATAAACGCCTTGTGATCAGATATTGTTACATAAGATGAAGTCTTGAATGTTTTTAACTGCTCTCACAGCAGAGCTGAAAGGAAAGCTTGGAAAATTCAGATTTGGTCCTTTAATTATGCTAGATTGTGACTCACGATGTATCCTCTTACACATATGTAGAAGTCAGTTGAAAGCTGGTTAAATTTATCCATAAAACAAGGTGTTGCTTTTTAATAGAGGCTTTCCCTCTAGCATTAAAAGAAGCAACAAATTGACTTTTAAGTACTGTAAATAGAGTTAATGAAACTTATAAGCAAATCCTTGGCCAACCTACAACAAACCTAATGTTACACAAAAAGCAGTAGGCAGATGAATATGTCATAACTTGTGATCACTGTATCTTATGTCACTCTCTCTTATGATCTACCTGCAGATTTAGATAACCTGCCACAATTAGCAAAACTAGCTTTGTTTTAGCAAAACTATTAATAAAGTACTGTTGTACTGCAACTTTAGCCCATTCCCCCTCGTCCTGTGACCAGGCATGTGGGAGAATAGACCAACCCCCACCTCACTACAGCCTCCATTAAGGTACCTGTGGAGTGCGATAAGGTCGCCCCTGAGCCTTCTCTTTTCCAGGCTGAACAATCCCAGCTCCCTCTAGCATTACTTTCCTCATGGTGCTCAGGTTAGCAGTTAATCAGTAGTAATTTCACACTAGTCAAGCAAAGAAAAGTTCCCAAATCAATCCAAGTAGACTAGCTAACTTCTGAGAAAACAGCCACCTATGTCTGTTGAGGGGTTTATAGCCTACAGACATGTATGGGGTTCAGTGGGATTTATTAGGAGCAGAAGCAATGGAACATTTGCCAAAGGCACGGGATTGCACAGGAGCACAACTTCTTCCACCTGGATTAATGACAAAACTCTACCACATGGGAATAAGTCATCCCAAAGGAAAAGTATTAATAACCTTAATAATTTGAAATAGTAAGATATCATTACTTCTGTTCTTTGCCTCTACAGCTATGGCACAGAGAACTTCTCAAAGGGAAAGTTCCTTCAGTTTAAGCTTTGGTTTTCAAATTTAATAGAAATTGAACAACCTGTGTATGTATGTTCAGAAACTCCTTGGGGTACAGGCATCCTGAGGTTTCACTTGCCTTGTTTCAGCACTGAAACATATTTTTAATCAAGAAAGCTGGGAAATTCTCAGGCTCATTGTGGTACTGTTCAGCTTTGTCATGTAGGTGTGTGAGAAAAGTTTACCTCCTGATTAATGTAAAAATGAGAGAAAACTTTTTCACTGTCCAACTTTAAGTGGAATCTGGTGTGATTAATGAAGTACTAGTTTAATTTCTCTATTTTACAGGTATGAGACATAAAAATTCATTCGTTATTGGGAGAATCCTTAAACAGAAACTAGCATTTGTAAATCAGACTTATGTAAGAATTGCCCCCCAGAACAATCAGTCATAAAAATAAAAGTTCTTCCTAGATAAGCGATAAGATATTAAGAAAATTTAAAAACCAGAAATCTTACACACAAAAAAATCCCAAGCTTCTTATCCAGTGTTATTTTGGTCTATTTTAAAATAATTTACTTAATTATATTTTTAATAGAGCTTTGCTATAGTAAAATGCTACAGTTTGCTCAGGCTGCATGCATTTTAAAACAAATCATATGACTATATTTTCCATGATTTTTTACTTATGAAAGGGAAAATTACTTACTATATAAAAAGAGGCAGAAAATGTCCCTCTGGATGGGTTTTAAGACCATCTGAGAGTGGTTTGATCTGGTGCACTAAACATTGTTAGGGTTCCCAGGCAGACAATGGTCCTATGATGGTCACATATATTCAGTTACTGATTCAGATGTCTCTGGGACACTCAAGGCCATTTATTCTTCTTGTGTCCTATGAATATGCATGGCTTCCTTCAGCTTCAAGAGGAATTCTCCTAGCTGAAGAGGAACCTTAGCTAGTTTGCAAAATTGCTCTTCCAGTGATACTTGCTCTATTTTATCTTTGTTTTACCTATATATTTCCTAAAAGATTGGATGTGGTGCTTAGAGACATGGTTTAGTGGGTGAAATTGGTGGTAGGGGGATGGTTGGACCAGATGACCTTGGAGGTCTTTTCCAACCTTAATGATTCTGTGGTTCTATGATTCTATGATTATAAATGCTCTGGCATCTATGAAGTCTTCCTTTTTCTTGGGGTGAATGTCAGCATTATCAACTATCTTCAGTGATGGCAGGCATTGTATGGACTCAGTCTTTGAAGTAAAAGAAAG